>NW_025535664.1:0-65000 GCF_020615455.1 Coregonus clupeaformis | reverse complement strand
TTGTTGTTGTTGTTAAGTGTGTTGGTTTTGCAGCATAGATACTTGTTGTTGTTGTTGTTAAGTGTGTTGGTATTGCAGCATAGATACTTGTTGTTGTTAAGTGTGTTGGTATTGCAGCATAGATACTTGTTGTTGTTAAGTGTGTTGGTATTGCAGCATGGATACCTGTTGTTTTTAAGTGTGTTGGTATTGCAGCATAGATACTTGTTATTGTTGTTAAGTGTGTTGGTATTGCAGCATAAATACTTGTTGTTGTTGTTGTTAAGTGTGTTGGTATTGCAGCATAGATACTTGTTGTTGTTAAGTGTGTTGGTATTGCAGCATAGATACTTGTTGTTGTTAAGTGTGTTGGTATTGCAGCATGGATACCTGTTGTTTTTAAGTGTGTTGGTATTGCAGCATGGATACTTGTTATTGTTGTTAAGTGTGTTGGTATTGCAGCATAGATACTTGTTATTGTTGTTAAGTGTGTTGGTATTGCAGCATAGATACTTGTTATTGTAGTTAAGTGTGTTGGTATTGCAGCATAGATACTTGTTGTTGTTGTTGTTAAGTGTGTTGGTATTGCAGCATAGATACTTGTTATTGTTGTTAAGTGTATTGGTATTGCAGAATAGATACTTGTTATTGTTGTTAAGTGTGTTGGTATTGCAGCATAGGTACTTGTTGTTGTTGTTAAGTGTGTTGGTATTGCAGCATAGATACTTGTTATTGTTGTTAAGTGTGTTGGTATTGCAGCATAGATACATGTTATTGTTAAGTGTGTTGGTATTGCAGCATAGATACTTGTTGTTGTTGTTAAGTGTGTTGGTATTGCAGCATAGATACTTGTTGTTGTTGTTAAGTGTGTTGGTATTGCAGCATAGATACTTGTTGTTGTTGTTAAGTGTGTTGGTATTGCAGCATAGATACTTGTTATTGTTGTCAAGTTTGTTGGTATTGCAGCATAGATATTTGTTGTTGTTGTTAAGTGTGTTGGTATTGCAGCATAGATACTTGTTTTTGTTGTTAAGTGTGTTGGTATTGCAAGCATAGATACTTGTTGTTGTTGTTAAGTATGTTGGTATTGCAGCATAGATACTTTTTGTTTTGTTAAGTGTGTTGGTATTGCAGCTTAGATACTTGTTATTGTTGTCAAGCCTTGTTGGTATTGCAGCATAGATATTTGTTGTTGTTGTTAAGTGTGTTGGTATTGCAGCATAGATACTTGTTATTGTTGTTGTTAAGTGTGTTGGTATTGCAGCATAGATACTTGTTGTTGTTAAGTGTGTTGGTATTGCAGCATAGATACTTGTTATTGTTGTCAAGTTTGTTGGTATTGCAGCATAGATATTTGTTGTTGTTGTTAAGTGTGTTGGTATTGCAGCATAGATACTTGTTTTTGTTGTTAAGTGTGTTGGTATTGCAGCATAGATACTTGTTGTTGTTGTTAAGTATGTTGGTATTGCAGCATATATACTTTTTTTTGTTTTGTTAAGTGTGTTGGTATTGCAGCTTAGATACTTGTTATTGTTGTCAAGTTTGTTGGTATTGCAGCATAGATATTTGTTGTTGTTGTTAAGTGTGTTGGTATTGCAGCATAGATACTTGTTGTTGTTGTTGTTAAGTGTGTTGGTATTGCAGCATAGATACTTGTTGTTGTTAAGTGTGTTGGTATTGCAGCATAGATACTTGTTGTTGTTAAGTGTGTTGGTATTGCAGCATGGATACCTGTTGTTTTTAAGTGTGTTGGTATTGCAGCATAGATACTTGTTATTGTTGTTAAGTGTGTTGGTATTGCAGCATAAATACTTGTTGTTGTTGTTGTTAAGTGTGTTGGTATTGCAGCATAGATACTTGTTGTTGTTAAGTGTGTTGGTATTGCAGAATAGATACTTGTTGTTGTTAAGTGTGTTGGTATTGCAGCATGGATACCTATTGTTTTTAAGTTTGTTGGTATTGCAGCATAGATATTTGTTGTTGTTGTTAAGTGTGTTGGTATTGCAGCATAGATACTTGTTTTTGTTGTTAAGTGTGTTGGTATTGCAGCATAGATACTTGTTGTTGTTGTTAAGTATGTTGGTATTGCAGCATAGATACTTTTTTTTGTTTTGTTAAGTGTGTTGGTATTGCAGCTTAGATACTTGTTATTGTTGTCAAGTTTGTTGGTATTGCAGCATAGATATTTGTTGTTGTTGTTAAGTGTGTTGGTATTGCAGCATAGATACTTGTTATTGTTGTTGTTAAGTGTGTTGGTATTGCAGCATAGATACTTGTTGTTGTTAAGTGTGTTGGTATTGCAGCATAGATACTTGTTGTTGTTAAGTGTGTTGGTATTGCAGCATGGATACCTGTTGTTTTTAAGTGTGTTGGTATTGCAGCATAGATACTTGTTATTGTTGTTAAGTGTGTTGGTATTGCAGCATAAATACTTGTTGTTGTTGTTGTTAAGTGTGTTGGTATTGCAGCATAGATACTTGTTGTTGTTAAGTGTGTTGGTATTGCAGCATATATACTTGTTGTTGTTAAGTGTGTTGGTATTGCAGCATGGATACCTGTTGTTTTTAAGTGTGTTGGTATTGCAGCATGGATACTTGTTATTGTTGTTAAGTGTGTTGGTATTGCAGCATAGATACTTGTTATTGTTGTTAAGTGTGTTGGTATTGCAGCATAGATACTTGTTATTGTAGTTAAGTGTGTTGGTATTGCAGCATAGATACTTGTTGTTGTTGTTGTTAAGTGTGTTGGTATTGCAGAATAGATACTTGTTATTGTTGTTAAGTGTGTTGGTATTGCAGCATAGATACTTGTTATTGTTAAGTGTGTTGGTATTGCAGCATAGATACTTGTTGTTGTTGTTAAGTGTGTTGGTATTGCAGCATAGATACTTGTTATTGTTGTAAAGTGTGTTGGTATTGCAGCATAGATACTTGTTGTTGTTGTTAAGTGTGTTGGTATTGCAGCATAGATACTTGTTATTGTTGTTAAGTGTGTTGGTATTGCAGAATAGATACTTGTTATTGTTGTTAAGTGTGTTGGTATTGCAGCATACAGTGGGGCAAAAAAGTATTTAGTCAGCCACCAATTGTGCAAGTTCTCCCACTTTAAAAGATGAGAGAGGCCTGTAATTTTCATCATAGGTACACGTCAACTATGACAGACAAAATGAGAAAAAAATTTCCAGAAAATCACATTGTAGGATTTTTAATGAATTTATTTGCAAATTATGGTGGAAAATAAGTATTTGGTCACCTACAAACAAGCAAGATTTCTGGCTCTCACAGACCTGTAACTTCTTCTTTAAGAGGCTCCTCTGTCCTCCACTTGTTACCTGTATTAATGGCACCTGTTTGAACTTGTTATCAGTATAAAAGACACCTGTCCACAACCTCAAACAGTCACACTCCAAACTCCACTATGGCCAAGACCAAAGAGCTGTCAAAGGACACCAGAAACAAAATTGTAGACCTGCACCAGGCTGGGAAGACTGAATCTGCAATAGGTAAGCAGCTTGGTTTGAAGAAATCAACTGTGGGAGCAATTATTAGGAAATGGAAGACATACAAGACCACTGATAATCTCCCTCGATCTGGGGCTCCACGCAAGATCTCACCCTGTGGGGTCAAAATGATCACAAGAACGGTGAGCAAAAATCCCAGAACCACACGGGGGGACCTAGTGAATGACCTGCAGAGAGCTGGGACCAAAGTAACAAAGCCTACCATCAGTAACACACTACGCTGCCAGGGACTCAAATCCTGCAGTACAAGACGTGTCCCCCCTGCTTAAGCCAGTACATGTCCAGGCCCGATCTGAAGTTTGCTAGAGTGCATTTGGATGATCCAGAAGAGGTTGGGAGAATGTCAGATGAAACCAAAATATAACTTTTTGGTAAAAACTCAACTCGTCGTGTTTGGAGGACAAAGAATGCTGAGTTGCATCCAAAGAACACCATACCTACTGTGAAGCATGGGGGTGGAAACATCATGCTTTGGGGCTGTTTTTTCTGCAAAGGGACCAGGACGACTGATCCGTGTAAAGGAAAGAATGAATGGGGCCATGTATCATGAGATTTTGAGTGAAAACCTCCTTCCATCAGCAAGGGCATTGAAGATGAAACGTGGCTGGGTCTTTCAGCATGACAATGATCCCAAACACACCGCCCGGGCGACGAAGGAGTGGCTTCGTAAGAAGCATTTCAAGGTCCTGGAGTGGCCTAGCCAGTCTCCAGATCTCAACCCCATAGAAAATCTTTGGCGGGAGTTGAAAGTCCGTATTGCCCAGCGACAGCCCCAAAACATCACTGCTCTAGAGGAGATCTGCATGGAGGAATGGGCCAAAATACCAGCAACAGTGTGTGAAAACCTTGTGAAGACTTACAGAAAACGTTTGACCTGTGTCATTGCCAACAAAGGGTATATAACAAAGTATTGAGAAACTTTTGTTATTGACCAAATACTTATTTTCCACCATAATTTGCAAATAAATTCATTAAAAATCATACAATGTGATTTTCTGGAGAAAAAAAATCTCATTTTCTCTGTCATAGTTGACGTGTACCTATGATGAAAATTACAGGCCTCTCTCATATTTTTAAGTGGGAGAACTTGCACAATTGGTGGCTGACTAAATACTTTTTTTCCCCACTGTAGATACTTGTTGTTGTTGTTAAGTGTGTTGGTATTGCAGCATAGATACTTGTTATTGTTGTTAAGTGTGTTGGTATTGCAGCATAGATACTTGTTATTGTTGTTAAGTGTGTTGGTATTGCAGCATAGATACTTGTTATTGTTGTTAATTGTGTTGGTATTGCAGCATAGATACTTGTTATTGTTGTTAAGTGTGTTGGTATTGCAGTATAGATACTTGTTATTGTTGTTAAGTGTGTTGGTATTGCAGCATAGATACTTGTTGTTGTTGTTAAGTGTGTTGGTATTGCAGCATAGATACTTGTTGTTGTTGTTAAGTGTGTTGGTATTGCAGCATAGATACTTGTTGTTGTTGTTAAGTGTGTTGGTATTGCAGCATAGATACTTGTTGTTGTTGTTAAGTGTGTTGGAATTGCAGCATAGATACTTGTTGTTGTTGTTAAGTGTGTTGGTATTGCAGCATAGATACTTGTTATTGTTGTTAAGTGGGTTGGTATTGCAGCATAGATACTTGTTATTGTTGTTAAGTGTGTTGGTATTGCAGCATAGATACTTGTTGTTGTTAAGTGTGTTGGTATTGCAGCATAGATACTTGTTGTTGTTAAGTGTGTTGGTATTGCAGCATAGATACTCGTTGTTGTTAAGTGTGTTGGTATTGCAGCATAGATACTTGTTGTTGTTGTTAAGTGTGTTGGTGTCCTTGACCTCTGTGTACATAACGCCTCAGTAAAGTGTGACAGGATGAAATCTCAGAAGGTCCGTAGGAGACCTGAGTCCTGCCACGCATACCACCCTCAGGTCAGCACCCCATATTGGTCCACTGCCTCCCCTTATTGGTCCAGTGACACCTCTCTCTGAACCAATCACTTCAAGTGGATGGATTGACATCAGAAGAGAACATCTGCTGTACTATTCACAAAGCTCCCTTAATATTTTGGGAAAAACAAAACATCAAACTTGAGTATTTTCTATCCTAAAAATCAAAAATATGAACTTTCTAGCCTTATGCAGTGTGTTCATTATACCACAGGTTGTAACTGTATGTGTTGTTATTGATTGATTACAGGAAAACGCCAAGGAGTGTGGAGGTGCATCACAGATCTACCCGTCTGTCTCTCTCTTCCTCACCTGTCTCTCTGCCTCCTTCGCCTGTCTCAAGGCCTCCACGCTGGTCTTCCGATGACAGACAGACAGCTACCTAGCCTAAACCCAGACCCCCTCTGAATCGGAATCTCCCTGGAGGATTCCAGAATGCCTGAACATAGCATGCCTGCTTCTGCTTACGTTATCTTTATCAATCAATATGACTTAAGTTATGATATTGATCATTTGGGTTGTTGGACTGAAAGGAATATGGCAGCTGAACAGAGAGCTGTTGATTGACTCCATGCTTGATGACTTTACAATCACAGAGAGCTGATGACTTCAGATGCTTGATGACTTTCAGTCACAACCGCCAAAGTTGTGCTTATTTGGACAACAGTTCTAAAACCATGAAAGGGCTTTTAGATGTTTTATTCTTCTTCAGTGTCTTATAAGAGAACATTATAGTGTTTCTATGCAAAAGGAAACATGCTTTCTTTGACCGTGGAAAGATCCAGTATCTCCTATGCGTATTCCAAAGGACTTGACTTTGCAATAGGACCATGGAAGACTATCAGTCTGTGGATGATGTGTTTTATAAAAGGCTTTAATAAAATAATACTCTAGATCCATGCATGTGTATGTCTGTTTACCTTAAGCCATGAAATGGAGGAGGAACCTTGGATAAGACATAGGCGCCTTTGAACAGTGATACAATTCAGATAGTGTATCAGTGACCTCTGCTGGTCGAAATATGACATTGTAGGATGTTGATGAATCAAGTGGAGACTGACTGGCTGGCTGCTGAAGGATGGATGAACGAACACAATGGAATCAACTTCCACATTGTTCTCTTCATAACTTATCACTCTTTGGTCTACAAACACATCAAGTATCTACTATTAAATGTGGGCTGGGCTTTCACTTTTGGAAATGGATGGACACTGTTTCAGGAATAACCTTCAAGTCACATATCTTAGATGCAATCTGAGACTTACTGAACCAGTTGGCTTAATTGTAAAACAAGAACCATTACTGACCACCTACTTCTGTCTTGGACTACTAGGTGAAACAGCCATTTTGTTTAGAAGGAGCAACATTACAATGTGTTGGACTACTAGGTGAAACAGCCATTTTGTTTAGAAGGAACAACATTACAATGTGTTGGACTACTAGGTGAAACAGCCATTCTGTTTAGAAGGAGCAACATTACAATGTGTTAGATATCAGGATCTCCAAGGTGTCTTTCATCTGAGCTTTACTGTATGACTCCAAAGGCTTTTATGATGGTTTATAGTTTTTAGCTAAATTCATGCATTCAATTATGTTTTTTTTTCATGGCATAATCTCTTCTTTCTAATTCAAATGCCTTTAGTCATGAATTAAATGATTATTGAATGCATAATTAAGAATAATAAGATGGAATACTGCTAAATTAGTATTGCTTGCTGGACATAAAAAAGTACTGTAAGATTTCAGTGTCTAGTGATATTAAGTAGCCTTTGTTTTAGCAGTCTGTCCCTTTAACTTTGACAGTAATGCTGTAATGATGTTACGTCATCATGTGGTAACTGTCCTCATGATACAGTATTGTTGAACAATATGCTGTTGCCTGTGTATGTATGTAATGTGATTGACATGTCCTGAGTCCTGTGTGTCTGGCTGCTGTGTCCCAAATGGCACCCTTTTCCCTATGTAGTGCACTACTTTTGACCAGGACCCATAGGGGAATAGGGTGCCATTCGGAGAATAGCCTGAGAGTCTGGGAGGCAATATGATTCATACAGCACAGTTTGATTGACATTGTAGATTATCTGGAATGGATCAATAATAATGCAATAAATAAACATATTTTATTTATTTAAAAGCTGTACTCCCTTTTGATGCTTGCATTTTAGCCATGTAATTTAGCCTGTCAGTTATGACATGTTTTTATCTTGTATCATCTTATAATTCATATATTCAGCAGTGTATGCACTCAAAACTCCAAAGATTGTATTTTCTTCAATGCTTTGTTTTTATTTATGTACTGCTTCAGGGAAATGTAAAGGCATGGTGTCCGACAGTGACAGGATTATTGTCTTTCTGTCTGAGGCACTGTCATCATAGAGATCTAGTAGTTGATCTAGATCAGGGTTGGGGGCAGTTCCTTTACAATTCAGTCAATTCAGGAAGTAAACTGAAAGTCTCATTCCAATTCCAATTTTCCTCAATGACTCTCTAAGAGAAGGGAAAAAAATAATTGGAATTTCAGTTTATGTCCTGAATTGACTGTATAGAAATTGACCCCAACCCTGATCTAGAGATAGGCCCTCTACTATAACTGATGTGACCCTGGCATCCCCTCAGGTCTGGAAGACTGTACATCAGACTGAACCAGGCCAACAGGGCTAACAGGCCGTCTAGTGGTGCGCCGAGGTTGCTAGGCATCCCCCTCAGGTCTGGAAAGCTGTACATCAGACTGGACCAGGCCAACAGGGCTAACAGGCCATCTAGTGGTGCGCCGAGGGTTGCTAGGCTTCCCCCTCAGGTCTGGAAGGCTGTACATCAGACTGAACCAGGCCAAAGGGCTAACAGGCCGTCTAGTGGTGCGCCGAGGGTTGCTAGGTATCCCCTCAGGTCTGGAAGGCTGTACATCAGCCTGAACCAGGCCAACAGGGCTAACAGGCCATCTAGTGGTGCACCAAGGGTTGCTAGGCTTCCCCTCAGGTCTGGAACGCTGTACATCAGATTGAACCAGGCCAACAGGGCTAACAGGCCGTCTAGTGGTGCGCCGAGGGTTGCTAGGCATCCCCTCAGGTCTGGAAGGCTGTACATCAGACTGGACCAGGCCAACAGGGCTAACAGGCCGTCTAGTGGTGCGCCGAGGGTTGCTAGGCATCCCCTCAGGTCTGGAAGGCTGTACATCAGACTGAACCAGGCCAAAAGGGCTAACAGGCCGTCTAGTGGTGCGCCGAGGGTTGCTAGGTATCCCTCAGGTCTGGAAGGCTGTACATCAGACTGGACCAGGCCAAAAGGGCTAACAGGCCGTCTAGTGGTGCGCAGAGGGTTGCTAGGCATCCCCTCAGGTCTGGAAGGCTGTACATCAGACTGGACCAGGCCAACAGGGCTAACAGGCCGTCTAGTGGTGCGCCGAGGGTTGCTAGGCATCCCGTCCAGGTCTGGAAGGCTGTACATCGGACTTGACCAAGCCAACAGGGCTAACAGGCCGTCTAGTGGTACGCTGAGGGTTGCTAGGGGCATCCCCTCAGGTCTGGTAGGCTGTACATCGGACTGGACCAGGCCAACAGGGCTAACAGGCCGTCTAGTGGTGCGCCGAGGGTTGCTAGGCATCCCCTCAGGTCTGGAAGGCTGTACATCAGACTGAAGCAGGCTAACAGGGCTAACAGGCCATCTAGTGGTGCACCAAGGGTTGCTAGGCTTCCCCTCAGGTCTGGAAGGCTGTACATCAGACTGAACCAGGCCAACAGGGCAAACAGGCCGTCTAGTGGTGCGCCGAGGGTTGCTAGCCATCCTCAGGTCTAATGATGCTTACAGGGCTTCTTGCCCTCATCATCTCAGGCTGGTGCAGGCTCTCTTGGCTGCTGGGCCGGGAATCAGGCAGAAACGTGTTGTTCTTCAGAACCTCAGTGAAGGAGAGGTCCTTGTTGCTTCTGCGTCTGTTGGTCTGGGCAGGCAGCTGGATGGGCGGGGCAGGAACCAGAGAGTTGCTGCTGCTGTTAAACCAACCGGGAGACGCACAGCGTCCAGCCTGGACAGTAGCCATGGGCTGGAGGTCTCTCCTCTCTCTGTGGGCTGCTGTGGGCCTCTTGGGCCAGAGGTCATCAGGAGGTGGATCCTGAGGGAGAACCTGCAGGGAGGGGAGGGCCGAGGACCTGAAAGAGGAGGCCATCACTGGGGCCTGGCTGACCCCTTCTCTCTCTAGCAGCACTCGGTTAGAAGGATGGAGCAGCGGAACATCGGTGGACCTCGGTCCTACAGATCCATTCAGGTTGGGCCTCCTATTCATCATTCACAACTTCAATGTCTGCAGCATTGAAGTTCCCCAAGAACACAGTGGCCTCCATTCTTAAATGGAAGAAGCTTGGAACCACCAAGATGCTTCCTAGAGCTGGCCGCCCGGCCAAACTGAGCAATCGGGAGAGAAGGGCCTTGGTCAGGGAGGTGACAAAGAACCCGATGGTCACTCTGACAGAGCTCCAGAGTTCCTCTGCGGAGATGGGAGAACCCTCTCTGCAGCACTCCACCAATCAGGCTTTTATGATAGAGTGGCCAGACGGAAGCCACTCCTCAGTAAAAGGCACATGACAGCCTGCTTGGAGTTTGCCAAAAGGCACCTACCAATTGTCTCTGATGACAGTATTTCAGACATGAGAGACAGTATATTGATAGATCTCTGATGACAGTATTTCAGACATGAGAGACAGTATATTGACAGATCTCTATGATGACAGTGCCAAAGATATACAGTACACTGAGTGTACAAAACATTAAGGACACCTTCTAAATATTTAGTTGCACCCCTCCCCCCTTTTCCCTCAACAGCCTCAATTCGTCGGGGCATGGAGTCTACAAGGTGTCGAAAGCGTTCCACAGGGATGCTGGCCCATGGTGACCCCATTGCTTCCCACAGTTGTGTCAAGTTGGCTGGATGTCCTTTGAGTGGTGGACCATTCTCGACATTGTGAAAATAATTATGTTCTTTGGTTTTTGATTTTTATTGCACACTTGTTCTCTGTGTACATACATTTGATTAAATCATACGCCTTACCACCAAGCCCACTTTGGAGAATTTTGTAGAATAGCCCTTCGTGCCAAATAGAATCAAATGCTTTTTTAAAGTCAATAAAGCAAGCAAAGATTTTGCCCTCTTTTTTTTGGTGGACATGTTTATTAATTAGTGTGTGTAAGGTGTATATATGGTCAGTAGTGCGATGGTTAGGGAGAAAGCCAATTTGACATTTACTTATAAAAAAATTATTGAAGAAAGGTTTGAATTCTTGAATTCAAAATGCTACAGAAAACCTTTCCAAAGTACGCAAATTCCCTGTAATTATTGGGGTCTGATTTGTCTCCACTTTTGTGGATAGGGGAGATGAGCCCCTGGTTCCAGACATCAGGGAAGCAGCCAGAAGTTAAAACTGTTGAACAATTAAAGCACAGCATTTTGCAACTCAATGAATCTCTCTGTACTGTTTTGAGCCCATCTTTACGATTGGTTCATGTTGTAGAGTTTATTGGGCTGTTTTTTTGAATGAATATTGCCGGTTAATTTCTTCAGAAACACGTTGATCTGACTGTGATCTGACAATGGTGTCTGTGGTCTGACAGTGAATGCACTAATGGAGGAGGGGTCAATGTCAGTGATGGCATAATCGACTACACTTGTCCCAAGAGCTGAGCAGTAAGTAAACTGACCTAAAGTGTCCCCTCTGATTCTACCATTAAGCATGTATAGGCCTAATGCTCGACAGAGATGCACTAACTCCTTCCCATTTTTGTTCAGTATTTGGTCAGGACTGTTTCTATTATTTATAATTGGGCTACTGTACAAGGAGGGGTGTCCAAATATGTGGTGGTTACCTCCCGCATCAGTGTAGTCAGGCTCAGAACCTGTTCTTGCATTGAAATCTCCACAAAGAAGCACTTTACCCTCTGCCTGAAATTGAAAGATTTCTGTATGGAGATTGTCAAAAAACGGATCATCATAATATGATGAATCTGAAGGAGGAGCATAAGCTGCACATATGTATACATCATTGTCACAATAATACCTTTTTTTCAGTGCTAAGTCCTGCTTATGCCAAATGATGATTCCTCCTGAGTCTCGGCCCAATTTAACATTTTTATGTTTGATTGATGGTAGTAAACTTTCTCTATAGCCTGAGGGACACTGAATACCTATGTCTCCACGACACCATGTTTCCAATAGGATTATGATGTCCTGTCCCTTGATGTTTTTAATAAATTCTGGATTTGTTGTTTTATAACCAAAATGTGAAGAGTACAGGCCCTGGATATTCCAAGAGCTGATAGTTAATGATCTAATTTATAATAAGTGATATTCACTGGTTTGAGTAAAGTACATTGGAATAAAATATATAAATAATAATAATAATAATAATAATATACACTGCTCAAAAAAATTAAGGGAACACTTAAACAACACATTGTAACTCCAAGTCAATCACACTTCTGTGAAATCAAACTGTCCACTTAGGAAGCAACACTGATTGACAATAAATGTCACATGCTGTTGTGCAAATGAAATAGACAGGTGGAAATTATAGGCAATTAGCAAGACACCCCCAATAAAGGACTGGTTTTGCAGGTGGTGACCACAGACCGCTTCTCAGTTCCTATGCTTCCTGGCTGATGTTTTGGTCACTTTTAAATGCTGGCAGTGCTTTCACTCTAGTGGTAGCATGAGACGGAGTTTACAACCCACAAAAGTGGCTCAGGTAGTGCAGCTCATCCAGGATGGCACATCAATGCGAGCTGTGGCAAGAAGGTTTGCTGTGTCAGTCAGCATAGTGTCAAGTGCATGGAGGCGCTACCAGGAGACAGGCCAGTACATTAGGAGACGTGGAGGAGGCCGTAGGAGGGCAACAAACCAGCAGCAGGACTGCTACCTCCGCCTTTGTGCAAGGAAGAGCAGGAGGAGCACTGCCAGAGCCCTGCAAAATGACCTCCAGCAGGCCACAAATGTGCATGTGTCTGCTCAAACGGTCAGAAACAGACTCTATGAGGGCCCGACGTCCACAGGTGGAGGTTGTGCTTACAGCCCAACACCGTGCAGGACGTTTGGCATTTTCCAGAGAATGCCAAGATTGGCAAATTCGCCCTGGCGCCCTGTGCTCTTCACAGATGAAAGCAGGTTCACACTGAGCACATGTGACAGACGTGACAGAGTCTGGAGACGCCGTGGAGAACGTTCTGCTGCCTGCAACATCCTCCAGCATGACCGGTTTGGCGGTGGGTCAGTCATGGTGCGGGGTGTCATTTCTTTGGGGGGCCGCACAGCCCTCCATGTGCTCGCCAGAGGTAGCCTGACTGCCATTAGGTACCGAGATGAGATCCTCAGACCCCTCGTGAGACCATATGCTGGTGCGGTTGGCCCTGGGTTCTTCCTAATGCAAGACAATGCTAGACCTCATGTGGCTGGAGTGTGTCAGCAGTTCCTGCAAGAGGAAGGCATTGATGCTATGGACTGGCCCGCCCGTTCCCCAGACCTGAATCCAATTGAGCACATCTGGGA
The DNA here is from genome assembly GCF_020615455.1 of Coregonus clupeaformis. Lineage (NCBI taxonomy): Eukaryota > Metazoa > Chordata > Actinopteri > Salmoniformes > Salmonidae > Coregonus > Coregonus clupeaformis. The sequence continues at coordinate 52,031 of NW_025535664.1, read as the reverse complement.
CATCATGTCTCGCTCCATCCACCAACGCCACGTTGCACCACAGACTGTCCAGGAGTTGGCGGATGCTTTAGTCCAGGTCTGGGAGGAGATCCCTCAGGAGACCATCCGACACCTCATCAGGAGCATGCCCAGGCGTTGTAGGGAGGTCATACAGGCACATGGAGGCCACACACACTACTGAGCCTCTTTTTGACTTGTTTTAAGGACATTACATCAAAGTTGGATCAGCCTGTAGTGTGGTTTTCCACTTTAATTTTGAGAGTGACTCCAAATCCAGACCACCATGGGTTGATAAATTTGATTTCCATTGATAATTTTTGTGTGACTTTGTTGTCAGCACATTAAACTATGTAAAGAAAAAGGTATTTAATAAGATTATTTCATTCATTCAGATCTAGGATGTGTTATTTTAGTGTTCCCTTTAATTTTTTGAGCAGTGTGTATATACATATATATATGTAATACCTTGCTAAAACCAAGTATAGAGTTTATTTGTTATAATTCATTGGTATTAGATTTAAAAGGTGATCGAATAGCTCCTGATTTGTAATGTCATTAATGCATTTCTTTGAAGCAATGTTTAAAAAATGTTTTACAAGTGAATAGGTTGGTTTACTTTTAAGCTTAAGTTTCCCACGTATCTCGTTAAAGTTTTGACCAATGAGGTAACTTGTTAAGTTGTGGCCAATGGGAGAGTGGACTGGTTGCTGGGAAAGGAAAGAGAGGGAAAGGTTGAAAGAAGGGAGAGGAGAGACGTTAGAGGGGTTGGTGAAGGAAAAAAGGCCAAAGGGAACGGTAAAGAGAGAACAAAACCATACCTACAGAGTTTTTTAAAGGGAAATCCTGATTGTATTTCTAAAAGAGAGTGTTTATTATTTCGTTAAGAAAGACCTAGTGGAGACTGAAGCTGCCGTCGCATTGTGGAGACATTCGACATCCTAGAGGTTAGCCTAGCATCGTGCAAGACTTGGAGAGAATTGCTTGTGACGATCCACGAGTTCGGGTTTCCAACGGATGTCTGTTGCTGCTACCGAGTACTGGCTGCATTGATAGCTGTGTTCGCTGTGGATCTTGTGAGGACACCTGCACGGAACTACTATATTTTGCTGAGGCATTATCTACGAGTAGTGAGTAACTACAAATGTGGGGTGGACTCCGGGACTTTATGTATGTAGGCGTTTTTTATGAGCTCCAACGCGCGCCCAGGGTTTAAGCCAGCTTGCAAATAATTTGGACATGGGTTGTGGAAAAATCATTGGGGTTTATTATTTTATTTCTTTTGATGTGATACATTGTGAGAGTCAAATTCGAGCCTGGTGAGAGGGTTACATATATATATATATATATATATATATATATACACACACACACACACCATTACACATCACTATTATTAAAAAACTAGTGCCAATAAAATAAAGGATAGTTGTAAACAAATTAATAAGAATGGCCCAAAAAATAAGTACAATGCAGTCTGCAACCCTGTGTGTGTGTGTGTGTGCGTGTGAATGAAAGGGTCTCTCTATCCCAGTAGTCTGCATATTAGATGCAGTAGTTGGAGCACCTCTCCAATCTCTGATAGTTCTAGGTGTCTTTTGCCAGAGGTTACCTCAGCATATGTAGGCTGATGATCTGAATGATACATGGTGAGGACTGCATCATGTGGTGTACTTCTCTGAAGGACAGTGTTCTGCCCGACCCTGGAGTAGTGGGCAGTGCTGTGTTGTGATGGGCCGGGTCTAGTAGAGCTGTGTTGTGATGGGCCGGGTCTAGTAGAACTGTGTTGTGATGGGCCGGGTCTAGTAGAGCTGTGTTGTGATGGGCCGGGTCTGGTAGAGCTGTGTTGTGATGGGCCGGGTCTAGTAGAGCTGTGTTGTGATGGGCCTGGTCTAGTAGAACTGAGTTGTGATTGGCTGGGTCTAGTAGAGCTGTGTTGTGATGGGCCGCGTCTAGTAGAGCTGTGTTGTGATGGGCCGGGTCTAGTAGAGCTGTGTTGTGATGGGCCGGGTCTAGTAGAGCTGTGTTGTGATGGGCCGGGTCTGGTAGAACTGTGTTGTGATGGGCCGGGTCTGGTAGAACTGTGTTGTGATGGGCCGCGTCTAGTAGAGCTGTGTTGTGATGGGCCGGGTCTAGTAGAACTGTGTTGTGATGGGCCGGGTCTAGTAGAGCTGTGTTGTGATGGGCCGGGTCTGGTAGAACTGTGTTGTGATGGGCCGCGTCTAGTAGAGCTGTGTTGTGATGGGCCGGGTCTAGTAGAACTGTGTTGTGATGGGCCGGGTCTAGTAGAGCTGTGTTGTGATGGGACGGGTCTGGTAGAACTGTGTTGTGATGGGCCGGGTCTAGTAGAGCTGTGTTGTGATGGGCCGGGGCTCTGTTGCTGGGGTGATGGGTGTGTGGGTCCCTGCCAAGTGTTGCATCCTTTAGGTCCTTGGCAAAGGTTCTGATACTGTCCTGATCAAGATGTACATTATTGTATAAATGTTCACATGTCAGGTTCTGACGTTGAGCAGTGAGGCACAGTCCACAGTGATCTGTTGATTTATTTTTTCGATCAACTTTCCTGGGAAGTGTGGATGATGATGTTGTCGGGGGTGTCAATCCTGGTCTGACTGAGTAGCTGCATTGCACTCTCAGTTGTAGAACTTATACACCTGGTGTCTAGGGAATAATCTTTCCTGGAATAAGAACTTCCCATTTCAATCAATAAGGATTGCAGTTGTGGGTGACTGTCTGGGTGGAGCAGACTGGGAGACTGGTTGGCTGACCTGGGTTGGAGCACACTGGGTGGCTGGTTAGCTGACCTGGGTTGGAGCAGACTGGGTAGCTGGTTAGCTGTACTGGGCTGGAGCAGACTGGGTGGCTGGTTGGCTGACCTGGGTTGGAGCACACTGTGCTGGAGCAGACTGGGAAGCAGGTAGGCTGACCTGGGCTAGAGCAGACTGGGACGCTGGTTGGCTGATCTGGGCTGGAGCAGACTGGTAGGCGGGTGCAGTGTCATCAGGCTGTGTGGTGGAGGCCATGCTGGTCTCAGGTTCTGCTTGTGTTGTACCAGGCTGGTGGACATGTTCTCTAGATGCAGAGGACATATTGACTAGCTGCTGGTTGAGGGTGTCAATGTACCTCTCTCTTTGTTCTAGCTCCTTTCTAGTTGTGCTCAGATGGTCTCTGAGGTCATCATTTGTCTGACTGAACTGTTTCATCTCTTCTTTTAGTTTCTGGACAGTGTCCTCCTCCCTCTCTCTGAATTCTATGACCTCTGCTTCAATTAGAGAGAGGGTGTTGTGGAAACGTTGCATAGCAGGTGTTCTTGGTGTTGTAGGCATGTCCTTGGCTTTGTCTGCTGCAGTTGAGGTAGGTAGAGGGACACTGAGGGCTTCTTGCTGGGTCACAGAGACCGTTGGGGCCTGCTTTTCTCCATCTCCCTCCTTGACTTTTTCCTCCGTTTCTGAGATGAGTTCAACTTATGCTTTTAGGGTAGCAAACATATTCTCAAAATCCTGGTGGCTTGAATCATTGCCTTGTATCAAAACAGTTCCATTATTATATACGTTTACTGTTTGATATGTGTTGCTCTGGTCAGTTTCTTCAAAAATGCTGATCTGACATCCTTGGCTGATGCCTCTCTTTTTTGAGAAAGGGAAATTGTTGCAAATAACCCGTTTTCATATGTGCCCTTGTTTGATATTAAACATTACATTTGCTCTTGTTTTGCAACTGGTAAGATCTGCAAACAGGCATTCATGGTTCTGTCCCATCATCAAACCTTTGAAACTTTTCTTAGCTTTCTCCATCTGGATGTCTGGTGGGTAAACAATTTCACACAATGTTGCAATAGAAGCGTTGTTTCTTGTATTATTCTCTCTTGTGTCTTTTAGAGGACTGTTTTACTTTGATGTCCTTTGTCTTCTGTCCTTTTTTTGTCTTATTTTGTCTTTCTTTTCTTCAGTTAACTAGATATTCTTTGTTAGCTAGCTAGCTTCTTCCAGGAGAGTCCCTAGCAACTGCTTAGCAACTGGTAAACAATTCAGCTAGCTAAGATAACTGTACAGTTTTATGAAAAATAGTTACTTTTTCAAAAGCCTTTCTTCTTTGTTTGTTGCTTGTTTTGTCTCTTATTCAGTTTTGCAGTTTTCTTTTGGTTTTTTTCCGATGTACTTCACTCTAAAAACTATGTAAATTTCAATTTTTGTAGGAGCTCATTTTTTCATCAGCTGCTGCTCTATTTGGAATTTTTGGAATAGTATCTCTCTCTCTCTGTCTCTCTCTCTCTGTCTCTCTCTCTCTCTCTCTCTCTCTCACTCGCCCTCTCTCTCTCTCTCTCTCTCTCAGTCTCTCTCTCTCTCTCTCTCTCTCTCTCAGTCTCTCTCTCTCTCTCTCCAGTCTCTCTCTCTCTCTACAGTCTCTCTCTCTCTCTCTCTCTCCAGTCTCTCTCTCTCAGTCTCTCTCTCTCTCCAGTCTCTCTCTCTCTCCCAGTCTCTCTCTCTCTCTCAGTCTCTCTCTCTCTCTCCAGTCTCTCTCTCTCTCTCCAGTCTCTCTCTCTCTCACTCGCCCTCTCTCTCTCTCTCTCTCTCTCTCTCTCTCACTCGCCTTCTCTCTCTCTCTCTCTATCTCTAGAGACTGGAGAGAGAGAGACTGGAGAGAGAGAGAGACTGGAGAGAGACTGGAGAGAGAGAGAGACTGGAGAGAGAGAGAGACTGGAGAGAGAGAGAGACTGGAGAGAGAGAGAGAGAGAGACTGGAGAGAGAGAGAGAGAGACTGGAGAGAGAGAGAGAGACTCAAACTTGATCTTTATCCATAGATTACACATTAATTTTGGATTTTAGATTAATCCATAGATTAAAGTCCATACCAGACAATAGAATGGTTGAAGAGTGCATCTGTTCATACCGCTAAACTGTTTAATGAGCACTAGGTGGCAGTGTTTCATCGTGTTTGTTTGTAATATAGTGTGTGTTACAGTTCTTCATTTTTTTATTTCACCTTTATTTAACCAGGTAAGCCAGTTGAGAACAAGTTCTCATTTACAACTGCGACCTGGCCAAGATAAAGCAAAGCAGTGCGATAAAAACAACAACAACACAGAGTTACATATGGGATAAACAAAACGTACAGTCAATAACACAATAGAAAATCTATATACAGTGTGTGCAAATGTAGTAAGTTATGGAGGTAAGGCAATAAATAGGCCATAGTGCAAAATAATTACAATTTAGTATTAACACTGGAGTGATAGATGTGCAGAAGATGATGTCATTTACTAGTTGCCTGTCCAAAATTGGAATCAGTAACGAAACTTTTAGATTACCCAAACTCAGTAATGTAATCTGATTACTTTCAGTTACGTTTTGATTACTGTCCCTTTAAGAGGCATTAGAAGAAGACAAAATGGATCCATCAAACGCATTTGGTGTGTCATCATAGTGGTCTCTGATTGGTGGTCATCATTTGGTGTGTCATCATAGTGGTCTGTGATTGGTGGTCATCATTTGGTGTGTCATCATAGTGGTCTGTGATTGGTGGTCATCATTTGGTGTGTCATCATAGTGGTCTCTGATTGGTGGTCATCATTTGTTGTCTCATCATAGTGGTCTCTGACTGGTGGTCATCATTTGGTGTGTCATCATAGTGGTCTCTGATTGGTGGTCATCATTTGGTGTGTCATCCTAGTGGTCTCTGACTGGTGGTCATCATTTGGTGTGTCATCATAGTCGTTTCTGATTGGTGGTCAGACTCTCTCAGGTGGAACAAACTAAAACTTGTTTCAATGCTGAATTGAAAGTCATTGAGTGAAGAGAAAAGTGTCAATATTTTTTTCGCAAACTTCCTTTCTGAATTTAAAGGTAATCCAAGAAGTAATCATCTAGTTTTTCAAAAGTATCTGTAATCTGATTACAATATTTTTGCTGATAACATAAATGATTACAAGTACAGTTTTCTTGTAATCAGATTACGTGTGTGTGTGTGTCTGTCTGTCTGTCTGTGTGTCTGTCTGTCTGTTTGTCTGTGTGTGTATGTGTGTGTGTGTGTGTTTTACACTCTGCACCCTCAGCAGTAAAGTGAAATATTATGACTCCAGTTCTGAGAAGATGAGACTTTGTATCTCAGAGCTGATGTCTTTACAATATCCCTCCTGTCATCTGTCTGACATCACTTTCAATTTCCTTTTCAGTCTTTTTGTAGTGTAGTCCTATTCTATTACCCCAGTGATATCTGAGACGTGCTGAGAGCTAGTCACATAGTAAAGGAGACATACAGTTGAAGTCGGAAGTTTACATACACTTAGGTTGGAGTCATTAAAACTCGTTTTTCAACCACACATTTCATGTTAACAAACTATAGTTTTGGCAAGTCGGTTAGGACATCTAATTTGTGCATGACACAAGTAATTTTTCCAACAATTGTTTACAGACTGATTATTTCACTTATAATTCACTGTATCACAATTCCAGTTGGTCAGAAGTTTACATACACTAAGTTGACTGTGCCTTTAAACAGCTTGGAAAATTCCAGAAAATGGCTTTAGAAGCTTCTGATAGGCTAATTGACATTGTTTGAGTCAATTGGAGGTGTACCTGTGGATGTATTTCCAGGCCTACCTTCAAACTCAGTGCCACTTTGCTTGACATCATGGGAAAATCAAAAGAAATCAGCCAAGACCTCAAAAAAAAATGTGTAGATGTCCACAAGGCTGGTTCATCCTTGGGAGCAATTTCCAAACGCCTGAAGGTACCACGTTCATCTGTACAAACAATAGTACGTAAGTATAAACACCATGGGACCACGCAGCCGTCATACCGCTCAGGAAGGAGACGCGTTCTGTCTCCTAGAGATGAACGTACTTTGGTGCGAAAAATGCAAATAAATCCCAGAACAACAGTAAAGGACCTTGTGAAGATGCTGGAGGAAACAGGTACAAAAGGTACTGAAAGGTCACTCAGCAAGCCAGACTACGGTTTGCAACTGCATATGGGGACAAAGATCGTACTTTTTGGAGAAATGTCCTCTGGTCTGATGAAACAAAAACAGAACTCTTTGGCCATAATGACCATCGTTATGTTAGGAGGAAAAAGGGGGTTGCTTGCAAGTCGAAGAACACCCTCCCAACCGTGAAGCACGGGGGTGGCAGCATCATGCTCTGGGGGTGATTTTCCAAGCTGTTTAAAGGCATCTGCGGAGATGGCTGTCGTTTTACAGCCCTCTAACCAATTGTACTATTATGTGTGTTTTTTCGCGTTATTTGTAATTTATTCTGTACATAGTGTTTCTGCCATCGTCTCTTATAACCAAAAAGAGCTTCTGGATATCAGGATAGCGATTACTCACCTCATATTGGACGAAGATTTTTTCTTCAACGAGTCGGACGCGAAGGATATCCTACAGACACCCGACAAGGCCCACATCCCCGTCATTCGCAGGAGAAAGAGACGGAGATATCGTGGACGTAGGTCGGGGTGCCTTGTAAGGATCCGATGGCGAGCGAGTAAACTGCCTCTTCAATCAATCCTATTAGCCAATGTTCAATAATTTGAAAATAAATTAGATGACCTACGATTACGGTTATCCTACCAATGGGACATTAAAAACTGTAATGTTTCACCAAGTCGTGGCTGAACGACGACATGGACAACATACAGCTGACGGGATTTACGCTGCATCGGCAGGATAGAGCGGCTGACTCCGGTAAACAAGGGGTGGCGGTCTGTGTATATTTGTAAACAACAGCTGGTGCACAAAATCAAATACTAAGGAAGTCTTGAGGTTTTGCTCGCCTGAGGTAGAGTATCGTATGATAAGCTGTAGACCACACTATTTACCAAGAGAGTTTTCATCTCTATTTTTCATAGCTGTCTATTTACCACCACAAACCAATGCTGGCATTAAGATTGCACTCAACGAGCTGTATAAGGCCATATGTAAATTGGAAAACGCTCATCCAGAGGCAGCACTCCTATTTGCCGGGGACTTTTTTAAATGTGCAACCAGAGGAAAAAAAACTCTAGACCACCTTTACTCCACACACAGAGACGCATACAAAGCTCTCCCTCGCCCTCCATTTGGCAAATCTGACCATAACTCTATCCTCCTGATTCCTGCTTATAAGCAAAAACTAAAGCAGGATTAACCAGTGACTCGGTTAATAAAAAAGTGGTCAGATGACGAAGATGCTAAGCTTCAGTACTGTTTTGCAAGCACAGACTGGAACATGTTCCGGGATTCTTCAGATAGCATTGAGGAGTACACCACATCAGTCACTGGCTTCATCAATAAGTGCATCGATGACGTCGTCCCCACAGTGACTGTACGTACATACCCCAACCAGACGCCATGGATTACAGGCAACAACCGCACTGAGCTAAAGGGTAGAGCTGCCGCTTTCAAGGAGCGGGACTCTAACCTGGACGCTTATAAGAAATCCCGCTATGCCCTCCGACGAACCATCAAACAGGCAAAGAGTCAATACAGGACTAAGATTGAATCGTACTACACCGGCTCTGACGCTTGTTGGATGTGGCAGGGCTTGAAAACTATTACAGACTACAAAGGGAAGCACAGCCGCGAGCTGCCCAGTGACACAAGCCTACCAGACGAGCTAAACCACTTCTATGCTCGCTTGAGGCAAGCAACACTGAAGCATGCATGAGAGCACCAGCTGTTCCGGATGACTATGTGATCACACTCTCTGTAGCCGATGTGAGTAAGACTTTTTAGCAGGTCAAAATTCACAAGGCCGCAGGGCCAGACGGATTACCAGGACGTGTACTCCGAGCATGTGCAGACCAACTGGCAAGTGTCTTCACTGACATTTTCAACATGTTCCTGACTGAGTCTGTAATACCAACATGTTTCAAGCAGACCACCATAGTCCCTGTGCCCAAGGACACTAAGATAACCTGCCTAAATGACTACCGACCCATTGCACTGACGTCTGTAGCCATGAAGTGCTTTGAAAGGCTGGTCATGGCTCACATCAACACCATTATCCCAGAAACCCTAGACTCACTCCAATTTGCATACCGCCCCAACAGATCCACAGATGATGCAATCTCTATTGCACTCTACACTGCCCTATCCCACCTGGACAAGAGGAACACCTACATGAGAATGCTATTCATTGACTACAGCTCAGCGTTCAACACCATAGTGCCCTCAAAGCTCATCACTAAGCTAAGGATCCTGGGACTAAACACCTCCCTCTGCAACTGGATCCTGGACTTCCTGATGGGCCGCCCCCAGGTGGTAAGGGTAGGTAACAACACATCTGCCACGCTGATCCTCAACACAGGGGCCCCTCAGGGTGCGTGCTCAGTCCCTTCCTGTACTCCCTGTTCACCCATGACTGCATGGCCAGGCACGACTCCAACACCATCATTAAGTTTGCCGACGACACAACAGTAGTAGGCCTGATCACCGACAACGATGAGACAGCCGATAGGGAGGAGGTCAGAGACCTGGCTGTGTGGTGCCAGGATAACAACCTCTCCCTCAACGTGACCAAGACAAAGGAGATGATTTTGGACTACAGGGAAAAAAAGACTGAGCACGCCCTCATTCTCATCGACAAGGCTGTAGTGGAACAGGTTGAGAGCTTCAATTTGCTTGGTGTCCACATCACCAACGAACTATCATGGTCCAAACACACCAAGACAGTCGTGAAGAGGGCACGACAAAGCCTATTCCCCCTCAGGAGACCGAAAAGATTTGGCATGGGTCCTCAGATCCTCAAAAGGTTATACAGCTGCACCATCTAGAGCATCCTGACTGGTTGCATCACCGCCTGGTATGGCAACTGCTCGGCCTCTGACCGCAAGGCACTACAGAGGGTAGTGCGTACGGCCCAGTACATTACTGGGGCCAAGCTTCCTGCCATTCAGGACCTCTATACCAGGCGGTGTCAGAGGAAGGCCCTCAAAATTGTCAAAGACTCCAGCCACCCTAGTCATAGACTGTTCTCTCTGCTACCGCACGGCAAGCGGTACCGGAGAGCCAAGTCTAGGTCCAAAAGGCTTCTCAACAGCTTCTACCCCCAAGCCAAAAGACTCCTGAACAGCTAATCATGGCTACCCGGACTATTTGCACTGCCCCCCCACCCCCACCCCATATTTTTACGCTGCGCTACTCTGTTAATTATTTATGAATAGTCACTTTAACATATTACCTCAACTACCTCAACTAGCCAGTGCCCCCGCACATTGACTCTGCACCGGTACCCCCCTGTATATAGCCTCCCTACTGTTATTTTATTTTACTTCTGCTCTTTTTCTCTCAACCATTTTTTGTTGTTGTTTTATTTTACTTTTTTATAAAAAAATAAATGCATTGTTGGTTAAGGGCTGTAAGTAAGCATTTCACGGTAATGTCTACACCAGTTGTATTCGGCGCATGTGGCAAATAAAATGGCTTAAGGAAAACAAAGTCAAGGTATTGGAGTGGCCATTACAAAGCCCTGATGTCAATCCTATAGAAAATTTGTGGGCAGAACTGAAAAAGTGTGTGCGAGCAAGGAGTCCTACAAACCCGACTCAGTTACACCAGCTCTGTCAGGAGGAATGGGCCAAAATTCACCCAACTTATTGTGGGAATCTTGTGGAAGGCTACACGAAACGTTTGACCCAAGTTAATCAATTTTTAAAGGCAATGTTACCAAATACTAATTGAGTGTATGTCAACTTCTGACCCACTGGGAATGTGATGAAAGAAATACAAGCTGAAATAAATCATTCTCTCTACTATTATTCTGACATTTCACATTCTTAAAATAAAGTGGTGATCCTAACTGACCTAAGACAGGGAATTTATACTAGAATTAAATGTCAGGAATTGTGAAAAACTGAGTTTAAATATATTTGGCTAAGGTGTATGTAAACTTCTGACTTCAACTGTACATTTCATTTTAATATTTAAGATCTTTTTTCATTATGGCAGTGTGCTTTTACCTTTGATTACCTGATTGTTTCGTACAAATTGTGTTCTAACCATTTCATTGCGCTCTCTCTCTGTCTGTCTCTCTGTCTCTCTCTCTGTCTGTCTCTCTGTCTTTGTCTGTCTCTCTGCCTCTGTCTGTCTCTCTCTCTCTGTCTTTCTCTCTCTCTCTCTCTGTCTCTCTCTGTCTGTCTCTCTGTCTCTGTTTGTGTGTGTGTGTGTGTGTGTGTGTTCCAGGATGTTTGTAACCCAGGTGGTCCCTGACAGTAACCTGCTGATGTTGGTGATACAGGCAGACTGTGACTGTTCCCGTCAGTACCCTCCTATCACCATGGAACCCAAGGAAGTGAAATATATCCTTTAACTTACTGGTTCACTCTCACAAGCCCTCTTCCTGACACAGACAGTGATTGAAAGAGGTATAATGGTGTTGTGGAAGTGGGATTTGATATCTATGAATAAGCGGTTCCAGTCATATATCAGACAAATCACTTCTCTTATTATGTTCTCTTTCATTTAAACCAGTTAGAAATTGCTGTTTTACACTGTGGGGAGTAGTCTCTTCTCAAACTCTTCTCCTTGACACATTGAATCACATTAAATCTCTCATAAATCAAATTGATATCCCACATCAATGTTCAATCAAATGTATTTATAAAGCCCTTTTTACATCAGCAGATGTCACAAAGTGCTTATACAGAAACCCAGAGAGAGAGAGAGAGAATACACCAGAGATGAGAGACTGACCCTACACGTAGACTATTGCAGCATATATACTTGTTGTTCAGAGGGGTTGGGTTAAATGTGGAAGACACATTTCAGTTGAATGCATTCAGTTGTACAACTGACTAGATATCCCCCTTTCCCTTGTTAAGTGTGTTGGTATTGCAGCATATATACTTGTTATTGTTAAGTGTGTTGGTATTGCAGCATATATACTTGTTATTGTTAAGTGTGTTGGTATTGCAGCATAGATACTTGTTGTTATTGTTGTTAAGTGTGTTGGTATTGCAGCATAGATACATGTTGTTGTTAAGTGTGTTGGTATTGCAGCATAGATACTTGTTGTTGTTGTTAAGTGTGTTGGTATTGCAGCATAGATACTTGTTATTGTTGTTAAGTGTGTTGGTATTGCAGCATAGATACTTGTTGTTGTTAAGTGTGTTGTTATTGCAGCATAGATACTTGTTGTTGTTGTTAAGTGTGTTGGTATTGCAGCCTAGATACTTGTTGTTGTTGTTAAGTGTGTTGGTATTGCAGCATAGATACTTGTTGTTGTTGTTAAGTGTGTTGGTGTCCTTGACCTCTGTGTACATAACGCCTCAGTAAAGTGTGACAGGATGAAATCTCAGAAGGTCCGTAGGAGACCCGAGTCCTGCCACGCATACCACCCTCAGGTCAGCACCCCATATTGGTCCACTGCCTCCCCTTATTGGTCCAGTGACACCTCTCTGAACCAATCACTTCAAGTGGATAAGACATAGGCGCCTTTGAACAGTGATACAATTCAGATAGTGGAATCAGTGACCTCGGCTGGTCGAAATATGACATTGCAGGATGTTGATGAATCAAGTGGAGACTGACTGGCTGGCTGCTGAAGGATGGATGAATGAACACAATGGACTCAACTTCCACATTGTTCTCTTCATAACTTATCACTCTTTGGTGTACAAACACATCAAGTATCTACTATTAAATGTGGGCTGGGTTTTCACTTTTGGAAATGGATGGACAATGTTTCAGGAATAACCTTCAAGTCACATATCTTAGATGCAATCTGAGACTTACTGAACCAGTTGGCTTAATTGTAAAACAAGAACCATTACTGACCACCTACTTCTGTCTTGGACTACTAGTTGAAACAGCCATTTTGTTTAGAAGGAACAACATTACAATGTCTTGGACTACTAGGTGAAACAGCCATTTTGTTTAGAAGGAGCAACATTACAATGTGTTGGACTACTACGTGAAACAGCCATTTTGTTTAGAAGGAGCAACATTACAACGTGAGGGACAACTTTTTTTTTCATGGCATAATCTCTTCTTTCTAATTCAAATGCCTTTAGTCATGTATTAAATGATTAGTAAATTCATAATTAAGAATAATAAGATGGGATACTGATAAATTAGTATTGCTTGCTGGACATAAAAAAATACTGTAAGATTTCAGTGGCTAGTGATATTCTAAGCAGTCTTGTTTTAGCAGTCTGTCCCTTTAACTTTGACAGTAATGATGTTACGTCATCATGTGGTAACTGTCCTCATGATACAGTATTGTTGAACAATATGCTGTTGCCTGTAATGTGATTGACATGTCCTGAGTCCTGTGTGTCTGGCTGCTTGTGTCCCAAATGGCACCCTTTTCCCTATGTAGTGCACTACTTTTGACCAGGACCCATAGGGAATAGGGTGCCATTCGGAGTATAGCCTGAGAGTCTGGGAGGAATTATGATTCATACAGCACAGTTTGATTGACATTGTAGATAATCTGGAATGGATCAATAATAATGCAATAAGTAAACATATTTTCTTTATTTAAAAGATGTACTCCCTTTTGATGCTTGCATTTTAGCCATGTAATTTAGCCTGTCAGTTATGACATGTTTTTATCTTGTATCATCTTATAATTCATGTATTCAGCAGTGTATGCACTCAAAACTCCAAAGATTGTATTTTCTTCAATGCTTTGTTTTTATTTATGTACCGCTTCAGGGAAATGTAAAGGCATGGTGTCCGACAGTGACAGGATTATTGTCTTTCTGTCTGAGGCACTGTCATCATAGAGATCTAGTAGTTGATCTAGATCAGGGTTGGGGGCAGTTCCTTTAGTTAGTAGTCTTGTGGCAGCATGAACCTGCGGCCCCCAATCAAGGAACACAAGGTGATCTTCCTTCTGAAAGGAATGTTGTCCAGGGCCTCCACTGCCACCCTCTTGTTGCCCCTGCCGCTTCTCTCTTCCTGGTCGTACATGGGGCACATGTAGGCGGTGCGCCTCAGGGCGTAAATGTCCACCTCGTCCTCGTCGTCCCACGGCTGGTAGGGCCGCTGGGAGGGAACGGCCGACTTGACCAGACGGGGCCTCATCATCGCCATCTCTAGGTCACGGGGGATATGCCTCAGGCCCAGGCTAGACCTCTGGACTCTGACTCCTTTCATTTACATTACATTAGGTTAGATTCATTCATAAATAATTCATTTATAAATGGTTATGAATCATCTTCCTGGTTGTACATCAGCTAAAAACATACATTATACAATATTGACAATACATTCAATAGGAAAAATGTGTCATTGCACAAGGAGAAGTGCTAACCTTTCTTGCCCTTCTTCTTGGTGCTCTCATCCCAGGTGTTGGCACTGACCAGGGACATGTTGCCCTGGCCCAGGGAGGGAAGCAGTTTGGGCCGGGGGGCCACCGGGGGTTTGGGGACCATCTTTGGAGGAGGAGCATCCCTCTGGGCTCTCCTGGCCAGCAGGGGTCCTGTCCGGACAAAGGCCTCAGTTCTAGTGATGTCCCTGGGGGGGCTGGTTGTACTTCTGGCAGCCTCCTCTGGCTGGGCAGCCTCCGGCAAGGAGAGAACAAACACATTGTTGCTGAAGCTGCATGGCTCTGAACCGAACCTTCAAACCAAACCGAACCTTCATGTAAACCAAACCGAACCTTCATGGAACCCAAACCGAACCTTCTTTAACTATTTACAGTTAACCGTGGTCCTTTTCTCCTAACCGAAGTCAGGGCTTCGTTCAAAACAGTATGGCTCACCAATGGCGCTACCTCCAAGCTTAACTTAGAGGCGCTTCTACCATCATACTGCCCCATTAGACCATAGGTCTAATTGGATCTCCTCGCCGAAGCCAGGGGTTTCGTTCAATGGTGGGGGTTCTGGGAATTCTCCTAACCAAGGTCAGGGCAGCGTTTGGGAACAATGGTGAAAGTACCTCTATACCAGCAGGCACTCCTCAATAGTCGCCTACTGAGCCTAAGGATGATCATCTTCGCTCTCCTCATCCGAGCTCACCATCTTTCCATCGATTCTATAGAAGTCCCTAAGGACATCCAGGGAGTACAGGAGAGACCTCCTGCTGAATAGCTTGGCCAATTGTTTCCTCCGTGAACAATTCACCCCCAAGTTCATTAGCAACCTCTCATTTCTGATTGGCCACTTCCCTCGGGCTCCCAGTGGAAAGCCAAACACTTTTACCTTCCTCACCTTCAGGGAAACCATAGTGTATCGAGCAATCGGGGTGTACTTAGCGACTTTCTCAGCAGCCGCGAACTCTAAGGTATTAGAATCCATCTCGTACCGCACAGTAACATCCACCACCAAAGCAGTACCATTTTTCACGAACACCAGGTCTGGTCGTCGCAAAGCCCCGGCATGGGTTTTACAACACATTTCTCTGGTGACGATCCATCCGGCGCTTTCGGCTTCACTTGCTAACAGGTCACACAGCTTGTTATGTCGCGAGATGCGACTATCCTTCACTGCAGGACACTGCCCGAGAATGTGCGAGCAAGACTCATTACCAGATAGACAGTGGCGGCAGACAGCTGTAATGTCTTTCCTCCCCCTGGCAAGTGCCTCTCTGGTTGGGTATACATTGGCTCTCAGCTGGAGACCTGCAATATAGTATCTCTGCTTAAATCCAACCTTGGCTGGATCTTTCAACCAGTGATTGCTGTTTCTGTTTCCTGCGAATGCCTGCACTCCCACTCCCTGCACTGTCAGGTTCTGCCATCTCTGAAACTCTCCTTGCCTCCAGTCTGGCCTGACTGGGGTTTTCCTTTTTGGCATCAGCAAACTGGCGGGGTCTGTACTCCGGACAGTACCCTCATTCGATGTTTCTAGGGGAGGCAAGCTTGCCTCGTCCCCACCAGCTCTCAGCCACATCCCGAGATACTCTTTTGGTTTCACTGTCCTGCGGGTAACTTTCCGAATAATGTCATCCACCGAATGCCATAATCGGTAGACCCTTCTGGCCTGGATAGAAGGGATTTGACAAGCTAACTTTACGATACCCAGCCCGCTGTCCTGGCATCTTGAGTAAAGTAGCCCGTCACAAGTAGACTGTGGAAGGTGGAACCATACCTTCACCGCCTTTCTGATCATCCCATCAAGTACATTGAGGATTTTTGGCCCTGACCCGCCGTTGTCCGCCTGATAAACCATCCTCGGGACCGCATAGTCATTCAACATCCTCACCTTCTGTGAAGGCTTCAGCGGAGACCGCCCAATCGAGCTAATCCAGTCACGAAGTCGCTCGACAGGTTCTGGTTCTATAATGCCTTGCCACGGACCCACTCTCAACCCAAGGTACTCAACCGACTCTGCTGGCCCGACCATGTGTAGCTCAACACCACTCACTATCCAGGGCTTACAAGAGTTTACTGAGAACACTCCTCGAATTTTCTGAGTAAGGAAGCCGTGACACTTTTTGGGCTGGACCCTCAGCCCCGTCAGTTGGCAAAATTCTTCCAGAATCAGGATGTTTTTCGCCATGCCATCCCATGAACCGCTCACCAAGACAAGATCATCAGCAAAAGCCAAGGTTGTGATCTGACGATCATCCAGCTTGTACCCCGAGCTGATATGTTCGAGCGTTTCAATCATTGGATCAAGGGCTAGATTGAACAGCAGCGGCGACATGGGATCGCCCTGCTTGACCCCTATCCTCACGTCGATGGGAGGGGACTGCTCCCCATCGACCGTAATCATTGTCGTAACGTCGGTGTACGAGTCACCTATGATTCTGACGATATGTTCATCCAGTCCTCTCTGCCTCAGCACCTCCAAGATATGCAGATGACTGATAGAGTCAAATGCACGCGCAAAGTCCACCAACACCACGGCCAACATCTCGCCACTCGCCCTACTTTCCTTCAACAATCCTCCCAGGATCATTAAGTTTTCCGAACATCCAGGTGAGGAAGTAAATCCTCTCTGGCGCGGGTTGATGGGACACGCCCGCGCCAGCCTGTTTTGTAAGGATGCGAGAGTATAGCCTCAATACCAATGACCCGATGGTAAGTGGCCTCCACCCAGACGCCTGGGTGCGCAAAGCCGGGTCAGCGGTTTTGGGTATCAAAGTGGTCCTGCACTTCTTGAAAGGCTCAGGCAGGGTACCCGATGTCAACCATACAGAAAAAGTACGACCAAGTTTCGCACCAGTCGGATCCCATTTTTGTAATGCCGTCTTAGTGATCCCATCTGGCCCAGCTGCTGTTCCAGTTTTGATATCCCCAAGGTTTTCACTTACTTCAACTGCTGAGATGAGTGACCCGAAGATCCCATTGTCCGCCTTCCCCTCCGAGCAAAACTGACCTAGGCCACGGAACGCTTCAGTCACTTCCCACCGACTTTTGAATGCCAAAGCAACCTCCAGTGGTGGTAAAGCAGCCGCTACACTCCCATTACCATCTAGAATATCCTTTGCCAATCTGGATCTATTCACATCATACATCCCTTGTACTCTGTGATATTCTGACTGCTTGGCAATATTCATTCTTTTACTTGGCAATGTGGCCTTGCGCTTCACCGAATGGTTCAGTAGACGCTGGTAACCGGGTTTCCTTCCCAACAACTGCTGTAGTTCTAGGGCGGACGAATTGAGCAAGGCTGGATCTTGCTCCACCCCCCTTAGGGATGAGGTGACTTCTCCAATTTCTACACCATCATCGGTACCACCCCTCAGTAGGTCTTTCCGGAGGATCTCACGTATCCCGCTCTGGGGTGTTAATGGTGCGGCCGGCTTGGACAACATACTGATGGGATTACTCTCATCAGCTGTTTCCTGGAGAATGCCACTCGGCAGCCCTCCACACCTCAGTCTTCGTCTTTTCTGCTTCACCTGTTCTGGAGTTTTGTCTAGACTTGCTGCAATCAGCCTGTTAATATGCTTATCCCCAGCCAACTCGTAGCTCAATCGAGTCAACTCACTTTCCTCCCAGTCTTCCCATCCGTTACCACCATCCTTTTTCTCCTTTTGGAATGCTGCCTTCTCCCCCCCTTTTTCTTGGCAATAAAGAGCAACGTGTTTGTGTCGTTTGTGTTGGGTCAGCCCCATAGCAGTTGTGAACCCTCTGTCACAATGACCACAGACCCAGTCATAACCAGCCTCCACACGGGTCTCTACCGGTCCCTTACACTTAGGGACATGGCAGGAAATGGAGTGACTGTTGCCGCTGGACTTACCACACGCCCGACACATATACACAACCGAAACGCCTGAATGCTTCACAGCAAAATGCTTAGCAGCTTCCCCGACAGTTTCAAGTCGCGTTCCACATCGCTCGCAGCTCAATTCTAAGACAGGGAGTGATGTCAGCAGGGTACTTGTGGATGATGGCTTCACTGATCCGTCCATTGGGGTAGCATATTTTCCTCTCTCAAAATCTCCATAAACTGGCTGTGGTGGCGTCACGACACTGCTGCCCCCATCCCGCGATGCTAGAGCAGGTGTCATTAATTTGCCGACACACTGAGGCGCCAGTGAGCCCACGTCCCCCCTCGCGTCCGCGGTATCGGGGGGATCTGTGTCCACGGCCTGAGGTTTATTGTGGAAGGCCACGGGTCGTATAGATGTTTTCTTTGGGTAGGGAGCACCCCTGTGGTACTCTTCTCCCAGCGGTTCGGAGCCCCGAAACCGCCATTTTGCTTTCTTAGCTTTTCGCATCATTGTCTCGCTTTTCTCGCTTCTCTCGCTTTTCTCGCATCGCTCCTCCAAGCTTCGCAGCTCACATCCATGCCCTTGGGGTAGCACGGATGGGTCCATGGTTGATAACCCAGTATGGACCCTCTGGGGTGGGAAATGCTTCGAATTCATTCCCTGGCACTCTAGTGGTTAGGATTCGGCTACCCAGCCACTAGATAATATGAATTCATTTATTCCCACGAACCCAGTTTCCTGGGTTTATTCCGTGTGTACTTAGACTTGCATGGCTTAATCTTTGAGACAAGCATATGCTACTGGCAGGATCAACCAGGTAGCCCCTCGCAACGTAGAGGTTGTACCTGGGTGCGCTAAGCGGAAGACAGCCCGGGCGCAGTCCGACCCCGTCAGGGGAGGAGGCCCGGTTGCAATCCACCGCACACCCAGCGGGAGGCCCTGAACTGCCCGCGGCCGGGGCCGCGAGTGCCTGGGCGCCGCTCGAGAGGTCTTTTTCTAGCTGGAGGGTTTAGTAGGAACCGCACAACCGAGCCAACAACAGGGTGTGAGAAGCACGTGTCTCTGGCGCCGGTACGTAGCAGGGTGGACATCACTCCTGGCATCGCTGCCTGGGTGAGCCACTCCCCGCACCGGAGCACCAACGTAGGGCCACTGGGTCAGACAGGTCGACTTGGTTTCGCTCGAACGGTGCTCGGCTGGAGCTTTTCGCGGAAGCGGGGTAAACCGTCTCCGAAAGGGGCTCCACCGATAGCGGCGAATCCACATGGGGCGGGAGGAACCGTCAGTCCGAACACCGGCCAGAGGCCGGCCGACAGGGGCCCTCCCAGGTGGATAACGAATGCCAATCGGTCAAAGAGCTCTTTCAAAGTCAGAGGGCAGGTAGGACAAGACTCAGGCTGGACCAGACTAACTGCAGGGCAGGAAAGACGAGACTCAGGCTGGACCAGGCTAACTGCAGGGCAGGTAGGATGAGACTCAGGCTGGAACATGCTAACTACAGGGCAGGTAGGATGAGACTCAGGCATAATGGGACACACAGAATTACTAGGCCTCACTTTTCTCCTAGTGGTGCGCCGAGGGTTGCTAGGCATACCCTCAGGTCTGGAAGGCTGTACATCAGACTGGACCAGGCCAACAGGGCTAACAGGCCGTCTAGTGGTGCGCCGAGGGTTGCTAGGCATCCCCTCAGGTCTGGTAGGCTGTACATCAGACTGGACCAGGCCAACAGGGCTAACAGGCCGTCTAGTGGTGCGCCGAGGGTTGCTAGGCCACCCCTCAGGGCTAGTGATGCTTACAGGGCTTCTTGCCCTCATCATCTCAGGCTGGTGCAGGCTCTCTGGGCTGCTGGGCCGGGAATCAGGCAGAAGCGTGTTGTTCTTCAGAACCTCAGTGAAGGAGAGGTCCTTGTTGCTTCTGCGTCTGTTGGTCTGGGCAGGCAGCTGGATGGGCGGGGCAGGAACCAGAGAGTTGCTGCTGCTGTTAAACCAAACGGGAGACGCACAGCGTCCAGCCTGGACAGTAGCCATGGGCTGGAGGTCTCTCCTCTCTCTGTGGGCTGCTGTGGGCCTCTTGGGTCAGAGGTCATCAGGAGGTGGATCCTGAGGGAGAACCTGCAGGGAGGAGAGGGCCGAGGACCTGAAAGAGGAGGCCATCACTGGGGCCTGGCTGACCCCTTCTCTCTCCAGCAGCACTCGGTTAGAAGGATGGAGCAGCGGAACACCGGTGGACCTCGGTCCTACAGATCCATTCAGGTTGGGCCTCCTATTCATCATTCACTGGTCTGCAGTATTCTCATCAGAATGTTCGTTCTAGTCTTGAATAGTTTGAATAAGAAGTTGCTTTCAGCACTGTTAAATTATATAAAAAGAGAGCCACAGAAACATATTTCTTTAGTATTTGGGGATTAAAATACAAAACAAATACTTTCTCATCTAATTTAATCAAATTGATTTACGAGTTTCAATAACTATTTGGGACAAGATATTCATACAAATTTTACAATTTTTTTCAATTATTCATGCCTAATATCCGAGCTATAATTGGCGCTCAATATAACTTGTCTATCCCCTCAGTTATCCGATAAACAGGCTGAGAGGCCTACTAACCATTCACCTTGAAGTTCAATCAGCTAATGATCAGTCATTTCACCAGTGGCAGCTTGGTGTTTGATCATTTCGTCATCAGAGGCATTTTGTATTGTGACGCAACAATGCCAAAACGCGCCAGCAGCAACCTTCCTGTCAGCGCCTATGGCTGCCCCTGTAGTTTGAAAGTCAACGAAGTGTATTAATCAATCAGACAATCAAACCATCAATGAATTACTGAATTAATGGAGCAATTTCTAATAAATCAGTATAAGTGTACTGACATAACCAAAAAATTTCTGCAGCATTGAAGTTCCCCAAGAACACAGTGGCCTCCATTCTTAAATGGAAGAAGCTTGGAACCACCAAGATGCTTCCTAGAGCTGGCCGCCCGGCCAAACTGAGCAATCGGGAGAGAAGGGCCTTGGTCAGGGAGGTGACAAAGAACCCGATGGTCACTCTGACAGAGCTCCAGAGTTCCTCTGCTGAGATGGGAGAACCCTCTCTGCAGCACTCCACCAATCAGGCTTTTAAGATAGAGTGGCCAGACGGAAGCCACTCCTCAGTAAAAGGCACATGACAGCCCGCTTGGAGTTTGCCAAAAGGCACCTAACAATTGTCTCTGATGACAGTATTTCAGACATGAGAGACAGTATATTGACAGATCTCTGTGATGACAGTGCCAAAGATATACAGTACACTGAGTGTACAAAACATTAAGGACACCTTCTAAATATTTAGTTGCATCCCTCCCCCCTTTTGTCCTCAACAACCTCAATTTGTCGGGGCATGGAGTCTACAAGGTGTCGAAAGCATCGCACAGGGATGCTGTCCCATGGTGACTCCATTGCTTCCCACAGTTGTGTCAAGTTGGCTGGTGGACCATTCTCGACATTGTGAAAATAATTATGTTCTTTGGTTTTTGATTTTTATTGCACACTTGTTTTCTGTGTACATACATTTGATTAAATCATACGCCTTACCACCAAGCCCACTTTGGAGAATTTTGTAGAATAGCCCTTCGTGCCAAATAGAATCAAATGCTTTTTTAAAGTCAATAAAGCAAGCAAAGATTTTGCCCTCTTTTTTTTGGTGGACATGTTTATTAATTAGTGTGTGTAAGGTGTATATATGGTCAGTAGTGCGATGGTTAGGGAGAAAGCCAATCTGACATTTACTTATAAAAAAAAAATCTTGAAGAAAAGTTTGAATTGTTGAATTCAAAATGCTACAGAAAACCTTTCCAAAGTACGCAAATTCCCCTGTAATTATTGGGGTCTGATTTGTCTCCACTTTTGTGAATAGGGGAGATGAGCCCCTGGTTCCAGACATCAGGGAAGCAGCCAGAAGTTAAAACTATGTTGAACAATTTAAGCACAGCATTTTGCAACTCAGGTGTGCTGTTCTAGACCACAGGCCTTCTTTGATTTTATAGATATTAGCTTTTCATTTAGTTCTTGTTGGGTTATTGGGTAATCTAATGGATTTCGGTTGTTTTTAATGACTGATTCAAGGATGTTCAATTTTTCTTGAATAATTGGTTCTGTTGTAAGTCTTTTTGTGGGATGTTTTTGTATAGATTATCCAAATAAGTTTACCAAATTCCTTCATCTTGTATGGCTAATTCTTGTGGCTTTGTTGTGCTTAAATTGTTCCAAATGTCCCAGAACTGATTTTGGTCAATTTCACTTTCAATTTCATCAAGTGTCTTGTTGGTATAATTCAATTTCTTGCGTTTCAGTGTATGTTTATACTGTTTCAGAGTTTCAAAGTATTCAGCGTAGATCTGGGTTGTTTTGCTGCTTATGTTTTTCATTTGACATTTGTCTTAAGTGTTTTCTAATTGTTTTACATTCGTTATCAAACCATTTTTCAGAAACATTTTGTTTTTTGTTTTTGATGTTGCATTTCTTTGGTTTTCTCAAATGTGTTTTCTATGCTGCTTTTTGGAAAATGCAATTTATGTTTTCAGTAGCCGAATTGACACCTTCTTTATTGTTTTGGTATTGTGAGTTATTGAAAAACTGTATAGAGTTCATCATTTCATTTCATTTGAGTTCAATGTTTCAATGAATTTCTCTGCACTGTTTTGAGCCCATCTGTACGATTGGTTCATGTTGTAGAGTTTATTGGGCTGTTTTTTTGAATGAATATTGCTGGTTAATTTCTTCAGAAACACGTTGATCTGACTGTGATCTGACAATGGTGTCTGTGGTCTGACAGTGAATGCACTAATGGAGGAGGGGTCAATGTCAGTGATGGCATAATCGACTACACTTGTCCCAAGAGCTGAGCAGTAAGTAAACTGACCTAAAGTGTCCCCTCTGATTCTACCATTAAGCATGTATAGGCCTAAGGCTCGACAGAGATGCACTAACTCCTTCCCATTTTTGTTCAGTATTTGGTCAGGACTGTTTCTATTATTTATAATTGGGCTACTGTACAAGGAGGGGTGTCCAAATATGTGGTGGTTACCTCCCGCATCAGTGTAGTCAGGCTCAGAACCTGTTGTTGCATTGAAATATCCACAAAGAAGCACTTTACCCTCTGCCTGAAATTGAATGATTTCTGTATGGAGATTGTCAAAAAAACGGATCATCATAATATGATGAATCTGAAGGAGGAGCATAAGCTGCACATATGTCTACATCATTGTCACAATAGATTGTACCTTTGTTAAGTTTTAACCAAATGTGATTAGTACCTTTTTTCATTTCATTCAGTGCTAAGTCCTGCTTATGCCAAATGATGATTCCTCCTGAGTCTCGGCCCCATTTAACATTTTTATGTTTGATTGATGGTAGTAAACGTTCTCTATAGCCTGAGGGACACTGAGTACCTATGTCTCCACGACACCATGTTTCCAGTAGGATTATGATGTCCTGTCCCTTGATGTTTTTAATCAATTCTGGAGTTGTTGTTTTATAACCAAAATGTGAAGAGTACAGGCCCTGGATATTCCAAGAGCTGATAGTTAATGATCTCATTTATAATAAGTGATATTCACTGGTTTGAGTAAAGTACATTGGAATAAAATATATAAATAATAATAATATACACTGCTCAAAAAAATAAAGGGAACACTTAAACAACACATTGTAACTCCAAGTCAATCACACTTCTGTGAAATCAAACTGTCCACTTAGGAAGCAACACTGATTGACAATAAATTTCACATGCTGTTGTACAAATGGAATAGACAACAGGTGGAAATTATAGGCAATTAGCAAGACACCCCCAATAAAGGACTGGTTTTGCAGGTGGTGACCACAGACCACTTCTAAGTTCCTATGCTTCCTGGCTGATGTTTTGGTCACTTTTGAATGCTGGCAATGCTTTCACTCTAGTGGTAGCATGAGACGGAGTCTACAACCCACAAAAGTGGCTCAGGTAGTGCAGCTCATCCAGGATGGCACATCAATGCGGGCTGTGGCAAGAAGGTTTGCTGTGTCTGTCAGCGTAGTGTCCAGAGCATGGAGGCGCTACCAGGAGACAGGCCAGTACATCAGGAGACGTGGCGGAGGCCGTAGGAGGACAACAAACCAGCAGCAGGACTGCTACCTCCGCCTTTGTGCAAGGAGGAGCAGGAGGAGCACTGCCAGAGCCCTGCAAAATGACCTCCAGCAGGCCACAAATGTGTCTGCTCAAACGGTCAGAAACAGACTCCATGAGGGTGGTATGAGGGTCCGACGTCCCTGTGTCCCTGTGCTCTTCACAGATGAAAGCTGTTTCACACTGAGCACATGTGACAGACGTGACAGAGTCTGGAGACGCCGTGGAGAACGTTCTGCTGCCTGCAACATCCTCCAGCATGACCGGTTTGGCGGTGGGTCAGTCATGGTGCGGGGTGGCATTTCTTTGGGGGGCCGCACAGCCCTCCATGTGCTCGCCAGAGGTAGCCTGACTGCCATTAGGTACCGAGATGAGATCCTCAGACCCCTTGTGAGACCATATGCTGGTGCGGTTGGCCCTGGGTTCCTCCTAATGCAAGACAATGCTAGACCTCATGTGGCTGGAGTGTGTCAGCAGTTCCTGCAAGAGGAAGGCATTGATGCTATGGACTGGCCCGCCCATTCCCCAGACCTGAATCCAATTGAACACATCTGGGACATCATGTCTCGCTCCATCCACCAACGCCACGTTGCACCACAGACTGTCCAGGAGTTGGCGGATGCTTTAGTCCAGGTCTGGGAGGAGATCCCTTAGGAGACCATCCGACACCTCATCAGGAGCATGCCCAGGCGTTGTAGGGAGGTCATACAGGCACATGGAGTTCACACACACTACTGAGCCTCTTTTTGACTTGTTTTAAGGACATTACATCAAAGTTTGATGAGCCTGTAGTGTGGTTTTCAACTTTAATTTTGAGGGTGACTCCAAATCCAGATAAATTAGATTTCCATTGATAATTTTTGTGTGACTTTGTTGTCAGCACATTAAACTATGTAAAGAAAAAGGTATTTAATAAGATTATTTCATTCATTCAGATCTAGGATGTGTTATTTTAGTGTTCCCTTTATTTTTTTGAGCAGTGTATATATACATATATATATGTAATACCTTGCTAAAACCAAGTATAGAGTTTATTTGTTATAATTCATTGGTATTAGATTTAAAAGGTGATCGAATAGCTCCTGATTTGTAATGTCATTAATGCATTTATTTTGAAGCAATGTTTTTTTTAAAATGTACAAGTGAATAGGTTGGTTTACTTTTAAGTTTAAGTTTCCCACGTATCTCGTTAAAGTTTTGACCAATGAGGTAACTTTATAAGTTGTGGCCAATGGGAGAGTGGACTGGTTGCTGGGAAAGGAAAGAGAGGGAAAGGTTGAAAGAAGGGAGAGGAGAGACGTTAGTGGGGTTGGTGAAGGAAAAAAGACCAAAGGAAACGATAAAGAGAGAACAAAACCATACCTACAGAGTTTTTTTAAAGGGAAATCATGATTTTATTTCTAAAAGAGAGTGTTTATTATTTCGTTAAGAAAGACCTAGTGGAGACTGAAGCTGCCGTCGCATTGTGGAGACATTCGACATCCTAGAGGTTAGCCTAGCATCGTGCAAGACTCGGAGAGAATTGCTTGTGACGATCCACGAGTTCGGGTTTCCAACGGATGTCTGTTGCTGCTACCGAGTACTGGCTGCATTGATAGCTGTGTTCGCTGTGGATCTTGTGAGGACACCTGCACGGAACTACTATATTTTGCTGAGGCATTATCTACAAGTAGTGAGTAACTACAAATGTGGGGTGGACTTCGGGACTTTATGTATGTCGTCATTTTTTTATGAGCTCCAACGCGCCCAGGGTTTAAGCCAGCTTGCAAATAATTTGGACATGGGTTGTGGAAAAATCATTGGGGTTTATTATTTTTATTTCTTTTGATGTGATACATTGAAAGTGTGATTAATATAGATATTGAACCTTATGTCTGTTGTATTGGTGGAGTCATTTACTGTTTCAGTTTCATTTAATGCATGGGAAAGCATATCCTTATAATAATAACCAAGTCTATAATCATTCTATCTGAAGTTAATACCCTATTTGTCATTCACCCTAGCAAGTTTACAATAGGGATTCTTATTGGAGATGTCCTTCTCACCTAATATCCCATGCTGTTCAGATATTCTAAATAAGGTAATATTGTGAGAGTCAAATTTCGAGCCTGGTGAGAGGGTTATATATATATATATATATATATATATATATATATATATATATATATACACACACACATAAACATACACATATATATATACACATATACACACACCATTACACATCACTATTATTAAAATACTAGTGCCAATAAAATAAAGGATAGTTGTAAACAAATTAATAAGAATGGCCCAAAGAATAAGTACAATGCAATCTGCAACCCTGTGTTTGTGTGTGTGCGTGTGTGCGTGCGTGTGAATGAAAGGGTCTGTCTATCCCAGTAGTATGCATATTAGATGCAGTAGTTGGCGCACCTCTCCAATCTCTGATAGTTCTAGGTGTCTTTTGCCAGAGGTTACCTCAGCATATGTAGGCTGATGATCTGAATGATACATGGTGTGGACTGCATCATGTGGTGTACTTCTCTGAAGGACAGTGTTCTGCCCGACCCTGGAGTAGTGGGCAGTGCTGTGTTGTGATGGGCCGGGTCTAGTAGAGCTGTGTTGTGATGGGCCGGGTCTAGTAGAGCTGTGTTGTGATGGGCCGGGTCTAGTAGAGCTGTGTTGTGATGGGCCGGGTCTAGTAGAGCTGTGTTGTGATGGGCCGCGTCTAGTAGAACTGTGTTGTGATGGGCCGGGGCTCTGTTGCTGAGGTGATGGGTGTGTGGGTCCCTGCCAAGTGTTGCATCCTTTAGGTCCTTGGCAAAGGTTCTGATACTGTCCTGATCAAGATGTACATTATCGTATAAATGTTCACATGTCAGAGTGGGGTGGTGAGCCGTTCTGACGTTGAGCAGTGAGGCACAGTCCACAGTGATCTGTTGATTTATTTTTTCGATCAACTTTCCTGGGAAGTGTGGATGATGATGTTGTCGGGGGGTGTCAATCCTGGTCTGACTGAGTAGCTGCATTGCACTCTCAGTTGTAGAACTTACACACCTGGTGTCTAGGGAATAATCTTTCCTGGAATAAGAACTTCCCATTTGAATCAATAAGGATTGCAGTTGTGGGTGACTGTCTGGGTGGAGCAGACTGGGAGACTGGTATTCTGACCTGGGCTGGAGCAGACTGGGAGACTGGTATTCTGGATGAAACACTGCCACCTAGTGCTCATTAAACAGTTTAGCGGTATGAGCGAGTAAACTGCCTCTTCCATCAATCCTATTAGCCAATGTTCAATCATTTGAAAATAAATTACATGACCTACGATTACGGTTATCCTACCAACGGGACATTAAAAACTGTAATATCTTATGTTTCACCAAGTCGTGGCTGAACGACGACATGGACAACATACAGATGACGGGATATACGCTACATCGGCAGGATAGAACGGCTGACTCCGGTAAGACAAGGGGTGGCGGGCTGTGTATATTTGTAAACAACAGCTGGTGCACAAAATCAAATACTAAGGAAGTCTCGAGGTTTTGCTCGCCTGAGGTAGAGTATCTTATGATAAGCTGTAGACCACACTATTTACCAAGAGAGTTTTCATCTCTATTTTTCATAGCTGTCTATTTACCACCACAAACCAATGCTGGCATTAAGATTGCACTCAACGAGCTGTATATGGCCATAAGTAAACAGGAAAATGCTCATCCAGAGGCAGCGCTCCTAGTGGCCCGGGACTTTAATGCAGGGAAACTTAAATCCGTTCTACCTAATTTCTACCAGCATGTTAAATGTGCAACCAGAGAGAAAAAAAACTCTAGACCACCTTTACTCCACACACAGAGACGCATACAAAGCTCTCCCTCGCCCTCCATTTGGCAAATCTGACCATAACTCTGTCCTCCTGATTCCTGCTTATAAGTAAAAACTAAAGCAGGAAGCACCAGTGACTCGGTTAATAAAAAAGTGGTCAGATGACGCAGCTGCTAAGCTACAGGACTGTTTTGCTAGCACAGACTGGAACATGTTCCGGGATTCTTCAGATAGCATTGAGGAGTACACCACATCAGTCACTGGCTTCATCAATAAGTGCATCGATGACGTGTTCCCCACAGTGACTGTACGTACATACCCCAACCAGAAGCCATGGATTACAGGCAACATCCGCACTGAGCTAAAGGGTAGAGCTGCCGCTTTCAAGGAGCGGGACTCTAACCAGAAATCCCGCTATGCCCTCCGACGAACCATCAAACAGGCAAAGAGTCAATACAGGACTAAGATTGAGTCGTACTACACCGGCTCTGACGCTCGTCGGATGTGGCAGGGCTTGAAAACTATTATAGACTACAAAGGGAAGCACAGCCGCGAGCTGCCCAGTGACACAAGCCTACCAGACGAGCTAAACCACTTCTAAGCTCGCTTCGAGGCAAGCAACACTGAAGTATGCATGAGAGCACCAGCTGTTCCGGATGACTATGTGATCACGCTCTCCGTAGCCGATGTGAGTAAGACTTTTAAGCAGTTTAACATTCACAGGGTCGCAGGGTCAGACGGATTACCAGGACGTGTACTCCGAGCATGTGCTGACTAACTGGCAAGTGCCTTCACTGACATTTTCAACATGTCCCTGACTGAGTCTGTAATACCAACATGTTTCAAGCATACCACCATAGTCCCCGTGCCCAAGGACACTAAGATAACCTGCCTAAATGATTACCGACCCGTAGCACTCAAGTCTGTAGCCATGAAGTGCTTTGAAAGGCTGGTCATGGCTCACATTATCCCAGAAACCCTAGACCCACTCTAATTTGCATACCGCCTCAACAGATCCACAGATGATGCAATCTCTATTGCACTCCACACTGCCCTTTCCCACCTGGACAAGAGGAACACCTACATGAGAATGCTATTCATTGACTACAGCTCAGCGTTCAACACCACAGTACCCTCAAAGCTCATCACTAAGCTAAGGATCCTGGGACTAAACACCTCCCTCTGCAACTGGATCCTGGACTTCCTGACGGGCCGCCCCCAGGTGGTAAGGGTAGGTAACAACACATCTGCCACGCTGATCCTCAACACGGGGGCCCCTCAGGGGTGCGTGCTCAGTTCCCTCCTGTACTCCCTGTTCACCCATGACTGCATGGCCAGGCACGACTCCAACACCATCATTAAGTTTGCAGACGACACAACAGTGGTAGGCCTGATCACCGACAACGATGAGACAGCCTATAGGGAGGAGGTCAGAGACCTGGCTGTGTGGTACCAGGATAACAACCTCTTCCTCAATGTGACCAAGACAAAGGAGATGATTGTGGACTACAGGAAAAAAAAAGAGGACTGAGCACTCCCCCATTCTCATCGACTGGGCTGTAGTGGAACAGGTTGAGAGCTTCAAGTTCCTTGGTGTCCACATCACCAACAAACTATCATGGTCCAAACACACCAAGACAGTCGTGAAGAGGGCACGACAAAGCCTATTCCCCCTCAGGAGACTGAAAAGATTTGGCGTGGGTCCTCAGATCCTCAAAAAGTTCTACAGCTGCACCATCGAGAGCATCCTGACTGGTTGCATCATCGCCTGGTATGGCAACTGCTCGGCCTCCGACCCCAAGGCACTACAGAGGGTACTGCGTACGGCCCAGTACATCACTGGGGCCAAGCTCCCTGCCATCCAGGACCTCTATACCAGGCGGTGTCAGAGGAAGGCCCACAAAATTGTCAAAGACTCCAGCCACCCTAGTCATAGACTGCTCTCTCTGCTACCGCACGGCAAGCGGTACCGGAGCACCAAGTCTAGGTCCAAAAGGCTTCTCAACAGCTTCTACCCCCAAGATATAAGACTCCTGAATAGCTAATCATGGCTACCCGGACTATTTGCACTGCCCCCCCCACCCCCACCCCATCTTTTTACACTGCTGCTACTCTGTTAATTATTTATGCATAGTCACTTTAACTCTACCCACATGCACATATTACCTCAACTACCTCAACTAGCCGGTGCCCCCGCACATCGACTCTGCACTGGTACCCCCCTGTATATAGCCTCCCTACTGTTATTTTATTTTACTTCTGTTCTTTTTTTCTCAAATTTTTTGTTGTTGTTTTATTTTACTTTTTATTAAAAAATAAATGCATTGTTGGTTAAGGGCTGTAAGTAAGCATTTCACGGTAATGTCTACACCTGTTGTATTCGGCGCATGTGGCAAATAAAATGGCTTAAGGACAACAAAGTCAGGTATTGGAGTGGCCATCACAAAGCCCTGACCTCAATCCTATAGAAAATTTGTGGGCAGAACTGAAAAGGTGTGTGCGAGCAAGGAGTCCTACAAACCCGACTCAGTTACACCAGCTCTGTCAGGAGGAATTGGCCAAAATTCACCCAACTTATTGTGGGAAGCTTGTGGAAGGCTACCCGAAACGTTTGACCCAAGATAAACCATTTTTAAAGGCAATGCTACCAAATACTAATTGAGTGTATGTCAACTTCTGACCCACTGGGAATGTGATGAAAGAAATACAAGCTGAAATAAATCATTCTCTCTACTATTATTCTGACATTTCACATTCTTAAAATAAAGTGGTGATCCTAACTGACCTAAGATAGGGAATTTATACTAGGATTAAATGTCAGGAATTGTGGAAAAACTGAGTTTAAATATATTTGGCTAAGGTGTATGTAAACTTCCGACTTCAACTGTACATTTCATTTGAATATTTAAGATATTTTTTCATGATGGCAGTGTGCTTTTACCTTTGATTACCTGATTGTTTCATACAAATTGTGTACTAACCATTTAATTGCGCTCTCTCTCTCTGTCTGTCTCTCTGTCTCTCTCTGTCTGTCTCTCTCTCTGTCTCTGTGTGTGTGTTTGTGTGTGTGTGTGTGTGTGTGTGTGTGTTCCAGGATGTTTGTAACCCAGGTGGTCCCTGACAGTAACCTGCTGATGTTGGTGATACAGGCAGACTGTGACTGTTCCCGTCAGTACCCTCCTATCACCATGGAACCCAAGGAAGTGAAATATATCCTTTAACTTACTGGTTCACTCTCACAAGCCCTCTTCCTGACACAGACAGTGATTGAAAGAGGTATAATGGTGTTGTGGAAGTGGGATTTGATATCTATGAATAAGCAGTTCCAGTCATATATCAGACAAATCACTTATCTTATTATGTTCTCTTTCATTTAAACCAGTCAGGAATTGCTGTTTTACACTGTGGGGAGCAGTCTCTTCTCAAACTCTTCTCCTTGACACATTGAATCACATTAAATCTCTCAATGTGACACATTGAATCACATTAAAGTGTGTTGGTATTGCAGCATATATATTTGTTGTTGTTAAGTGTGTTGGTATTGCAGCATAGATACTTGTTATTGTTGTTAAGTGTGTTGGTATTGCAGCATAGATACTTGTAATTGTTGTTAAGTTTGTTGGTATTTCAGCATATATACTTGTTGTTGTTGTTAAGTGTTGGTATTGCAGCATAAATACTTGTTGTTGTTGTTAAGTGTGTTGGTATTGCAGCATAGATACTTGTTGTTGTTGTTAAGTGTGTTGGTATTGCAGCATAGATACTTGTTATTGTTAAGTGTGTTGGTATTGCAGCATAGATACTTGTTATTGTTGTTAAGTGTGTTGGTATTGCAGCATAGATACTTGTTGTTGTTGTTAAGTGTGTTGGTATTGCAGCATAGATACATGTTGTTGTTGTTAAGTGTGTTGGTATTGCAGCATAGATACTTGTTATTGTTAAGTGTGTTGGTATTGCAGCATAGATACTTGTTGTTGTTGTTAAGTGTGTTGGTATTGCAGCATAGATACATGTTGTTGTTGTTAAGTGTGTTGGTATTGCAGCATAGATACTTGT
This sequence comes from Coregonus clupeaformis, assembly GCF_020615455.1. Classification (NCBI taxonomy): domain Eukaryota; kingdom Metazoa; phylum Chordata; class Actinopteri; order Salmoniformes; family Salmonidae; genus Coregonus; species Coregonus clupeaformis. The sequence goes on along the minus strand of NW_025535664.1, from coordinate 19,947 downwards.
TATTGTTAAGTGTGTTGGTATTGCAGCATAGATACTTGTTGTTGTTGTTAAGTGTGTTGGTATTGCAGCATAGATACTTGTTATTGTTAAGTGTGTTGGTATTGCAGCATAGATACTTGTTATTGTTGTTAAGTGTGTTGGTATTGCAGCATAAATACTTGTTGTTGTTGTTAAGTGTGTTGGTATTGCAGCATAGATACTTGTTATTGTTGTTAAGTGTGTTGGTATTGCAGCATAGATACTTGTTGTTGTTAAGTGTGTTGGTATTGCAGCATATATACTTCTTATTGTTGTTAAGTGTGTTGGTATTGCAGCATAGATACTTGTTGTTGTTAAGTGTGTTGGTATTGCAGCATATATACTTCTTATTGTTGTTAAGTGTGTTGGTATTGCAGCATAGATACTTGTTGTTGTTAAAGTGTGTTGGTATTGCAGCATAGATACTTCTTATTGTTGTTAAGTGTGTTGGTATTGCAGCATAGATACTTGTTGTTGTTATTAAGTGTGTTGGTATTGCAGCATAGATACTTGTTGTTGTTGTTAAGTGTGTTGGTATTGCAGCATAGATACTTGTTGTTGTTAAGTGTTGGTATTGCAGCATAGATACTTGTTGTTGTTAAGTGTGTTGGTATTGCAGCATAGATACTTGTTGTTGTTGTTAAGTGTGTTGGTATTGCAGCATAGATACTTGTTGTTGTTAAGTGTGTTGGTATTGCAGCATAGATACTTGTTATTGTTGTTAAGTGTGTTGGTATTGCAGCATAGATACTTATTATTGTTGTGAAGTGTGTTGGTATTGCAGCATAGACACTTGTTATTGTTGTGAAGTGTGTTGGTATTGCAGCATAGATACTTGTTATTGTTGTTAAGTGTGTTGGTATTGCAGCCTAGATACTTGTTATTGTTGTTAAGTGTGTTGGTATTGCAGCATTGATACTTGTTATTGTTGTTAAGTGTGTTGGTATTGCAGCATAGATACTTGTTGTTGTTAAGTGTGTTGGTATTGCAGCATAGATACTTGTTGTTGTTAAGTGTGTTGGTATTGCAGCATAGATACTTGTTGTTGTTAAGTGTGTTGGTATTGCAGCATAGATACTTGTTGTTGTTGTTAAGTGTGTTGGTATTGCAGCATAGATACTTGTTGTTGTTGTTAAGTGTGTTGGTATTGCAGCATAGATACTTGTTATTGTTGTTAAGTGTGTTGGTATTGCAGCATAGATACTTGTTGTTGTTGTTAAGTGTGTTGGTATTGCAGCATAGATACTTGTTATTGTTGTTAAGTGTGTTGGTATTGCAGCATAGATACTTGTTGTTGTTGTTAAGTGTGTTGGTATTGCAGCATAGATACTTGTTATTGTTGTTAAGTGTGTTGGTATTGCAGCATAGATACTTGTTGTTGTTGTTAAGTGTGTTGTTATTGCAGCATAGATACTTGTTATTGTTGTTAAGTGTGTTGGTATTGCAGCATAGATACTTGTTATTGTTGTTAAGTGTGTTGGTATTGCAGCATAGATACTTGTTATTGTTGTTAAGTGTGTTGGTATTGCAGCATAGATACTTGTTATTGTTGTTAAGTGTGTTGGTATTGCAGCATAGATACTTGTTATTGTTGTTAAGTGTGTTGGTATTGCAGCATAGATACTTGTTGTTGTTGTTAAGTTTGTTGGTATTGCAGCATAGATACTTGTTATTGTTGTGAAGTGTGTTGGTATTGCAGCATAGATACTTGTTATTGTTAAGTGTGTTGGTATTGCAGCATAGATACTTGTTATTGTTGTTAAGTGTGTTGGTATTGCAGCATAGATACTTGTTGTTGTTAAGTGTGTTGGTATTGCAGCATAGATACTTGTTGTTGTTGTTAAGTGTGTTGGTATTGCAGCATAGATACTTGTTGTTGTTAAGTGTGTTGGTATTGCAGCATAGATACTTGTTGTTGTTGTTAAGTGTGTTGGTATTGCAGCATAGATACTTGTTATTGTTAAGTGTGTTGGTATTGCAGCATAGATACTTGTTATTGTTGTTAAGTGTGTTGGTATTGCAGCATAGATACTTGTTGTTGTTGTTAAGTGTGTTGGTATTGCAGCATAGATACTTGTTGTTGTTAAGTGTTGGTATTGCAGCATAGATACTTGTTGTTGTTAAGTGTGTTGGTATTGCAGCATAGATACTTGTTGTTGTTGTTAAGTGTGTTGGTATTGCAGCATAGATACTTGTTGTTGTTAAGTGTGTTGGTATTGCAGCATAGATACTTGTTGTTGTTGTTAAGTGTGTTGGTATTGCAGCATAGATACTTGTTATTGTTGTTAAGTGTGTTGGTATTGCAGCATAGATACTTGTTGTTGTTGTTAAGTGTGTTGGTATTGTAGCATATATACTTGTTATTGTTGTTAAGTGTGTTGGTATTGCAGCCTAGATACTTGTTATTGTTGTTAAGTGTGTTGGTATTGCAGACTAGATACTTGTTATTGTTGTTAAGTGTGTTGGTATTGCAGCATAGATACTTGTTATTGTTGTTAAGTGTGTTGGTATTGCAGCCTAGATACTTGTTATTGTTGTTAAGTGTGTTGGTATTGCAGCATAGATACTTGTTATTGTTGTTAAGTGTGTTGGTATTGCAGCCTAGATACTTGTTATTGTTGTTAAGTGTGTTGGTATTGCAGCATTGATACTTGTTATTGTTGTTAAGTGTGTTGGTATTGCAGCATAGATACTTGTTGTTGTTAAGTGTGTTGGTATTGCAGCATAGATACTTGTTATTGTTGTTAAGTGTGTTGGTATTGCAGCATAGATACTTGTTGTTAAGTGTGTTGGTATTGCAGCATAGATACTTGTTGTTGTTGTTAAGTGTGTTGGTATTGCAGCATAGATACTTGTTGTTGTTAAGTGTGTTGGTATTGCAGCATAGATACTTGTTATTGTTGTTAAGTGTGTTGGTATTGCAGCATAGATACTTGTTATTGTTGTTAAGTGTGTTGGTATTGCAGCATAGATACTTGTTATTGTTGTTAAGTGTGTTGGTATTGCAGCATAGATACTTGTTGTTGTTAAGTGTGTTGGTATTGCAGCATAGATACTTGTTGTTGTTGTTAAGTGTGTTGGTATTGCAGCATAGATACTTGTTGTTGTTAAGTGTGTTGGTATTGCAGCATAGATACTTGTTGTTGTTAAGTGTGTTGGTATTGCAGCATAGATACTTGTTGTTGTTGTTAAGTGTGTTGGTATTGCAGCATAGATACTTGTTGTTGTTGTTAAGTGTGTTGGTATTGCAGCATAGATACTTGTTATTGTTGTTAAGTGTGTTGGTATTGCAGCATAGATACTTGTTGTTGTTGTTAAGTGTGTTGGTATTGCAGCATAGATACTTGTTATTGTTGTTAAGTGTGTTGGTATTGCAGCATAGATACTTGTTGTTGTTGTTAAGTGTGTTGGTATTGCAGCATAGATACTTGTTATTGTTGTTAAGTGTGTTGGTATTGCAGCATAGATACTTGTTATTGTTGTTAAGTGTGTTGGTATTGCAGCATATATACTTGTTATTGTTGTTAAGTGTGTTGGTATTGCAGCATAGATACTTGTTGTTGTTGTTAAGTGTGTTGGTATTGCAGCATAGATACTTGTTGTTGTTGTTAAGTGTGTTGGTATTGCAGCATAGATACTTGTTATTGTTGTTAAGTTTGTTGGTATTGCAGCATAGATACTTGTTGTTGTTAAGTGTGTTGGTATTGCAGCATAGATACTTGTTATTGTTGTTAAGTGTGTTGGTATTGCAGCATAGATACTTGTTGTTGTTGTTAAGTGTGTTGGTATTGCAGCATAGATACTTGTTATTGTTGTTAAGTGTGTTGGTATTGCAGCATATATACTTGTTATTGTTGTTAAGTGTGTTGGTATTGCAGCATAGATACTTGTTGTTGTTAAGTGTGTTGGGATTGCAGCATAGATACCTGTTGTTGTTGTTAAGTGTGTTGGTATTGCAGCATAGATACTTGTCGTTGTTAAGTGTGTTGGTATTGCAGCATAGATACTTGTTGTTGTTAAGTGTGTTGGTATTGCAGCATAGATACTTGCTATTGTTGTTAAGTGTGTTGGTATTGCAGCATAGATACTTGTCGTTGTTAAGTGTGTTGGTATTGCAGCATAGATACTTGTTGTTGTTAAGTGTGTTGGTATTGCAGCATAGATACCTGTTGTTGTTGTTAAGTGTGTTGGTATTGCAGCATAGATACTTGTTATTGTTGTTAAGTGTGTCGGTATTGCAGCATAGATACTTGTTGTTGTTGTTAAGTGTGTTGGTATTGCAGCATAGATACTTGTTATTGTTGTTAAGTGTGTTGGTATTGCAGCATAGATACTTGTTGTTGTTAAGTGTGTTGGTATTGCAGCATAGATACTTGTTGTTGTTGTTGTTAAGTGTGTTGGTATTGCAGCATAGATACATAGTGTTAAGTGTGTTGTGTTGGTACAAATATTGTGGTTAAATTCAAATATACTAATTGACAAAAAAACTTTTTTTTTTGACAGAATGTTTAAAAAAGGTATAATCTTCGTAAATGATATCATCGGTAGGACTGGTGGAGTTATGTCACACATGCAGCTAACAAAAACATATGGAAATGTCTGCTCTACCCAAAATTACAACCAAATAATTGCAGCCTTACCGCAAAAGTGGAAGGGGGAGAAAGTAAGGAACTTGTCTGTCGGCCTTGCATTAAAGAACATAATTGGTTAAGGAAAACTGTGATAAATAAAAAAAGTATATCAGTTTCACTTAAGGACCAAAGGATTGACAGCCGTCCCATATAGATTGCAAAATAGTTGGGAAGAGATCTTTGACGTACCGATCCCATGGCATAGTTTTTATGAACTGACACGCAAAACGACACCGGATTCAAAAAATTAGAATCTTTCAATTTAAATTATTATATACAATTCTTGCTACCAATAGAATGTTATTTATATGGGGGATACAATCTTCCCAGCTCTGCAGGTTTTGCTGTGAAGAGACAGAATCATTAGATCATTTGTTTTGGTTCTGTCCATTTGTAGCTTGTTTTTGGACACAGGTTGGATAAAGGATTGCAATATTTACCTGGAACTAACCTTGCAGATAGCATTACTGGGTGATCTGAAAAGTCATAGTCAATCAATCAATAATATAATAATACTTTTAGCAAAAATGTTTATTTTTAATTCACAATCTGTAGAAGCAATGAGAATAGAAAGGTTCAGAATTTTTGTAAAACATCACAGTACGGTTGAAATATATGTGGCAAATAGAAATCCTATATGGATGGTGTTAAGAGATAGATGGGAGGTATTGAATAGAGTTGAAGGATGGGACTAATAACAAATAACAACAAATAATAACAAAGATAGCTAATAATGTAAGCATACTGTGTCCATAATAAGTATATAGGTTGTATGTTGGGAGCTTTTGGGAAGGAGCACAGTTAAAAAGATATGCCATATAGAAGCAAACCGGATGGACACCATGAAAATGATCGGAGAGGTTGAGAGTAGAAGAAGTTCAGGAGCAAAAAATAATAATTATATATATATATATATAAAATATAATTATTGTAAAATTAACTCTGTCCATAAGGTGTAGATAGTAAGTATAGACCGGAAGTAGAGGCCTGGGCATTGTTGTTCACTAATTTACTCCAAGTAGGGAAAGGATGGTGGGGTTGAAAAGTAATAAAGGGTATATACAGTGGGGAGAACAAGTATTTGATACACTGCTGATTTTGCAGGTTTTCCTACTTACAAAGCATGTAGAGGTCTGTAATTTTTATCGTAGGTACACTTCAACTGTGAGAGACAGAATCTAAAACAAAAATCCAGAAAATCACATTGTATGATTTGTAAGTAATTAATTTGCATGTTATTGCATGACATAAGTATTTGATCACCTACCAACCAGTAAGAATTCCGGCTCTCACAGACCTGTTAGTTTTTCTTTAAGAAGCCCTCCTGTTTTCCACTCATTACCTGTATTAACTGCACCTGTTTGAACTCGTTACCTGTATAAAAGACATCTGTCCACACACTCAATCAAACAGACTCCAACCTCTCCACAATGGCCAAGACCAGAGAGCTGTGTAAGGAGATCAGGGATAAAATAGTAGACCTGCACAAGGCTGGGATGGGCTACAGGACAATAGGCAAGCAGCTTGGTGAGAAGGCAACAACTGTTGGCGCAATTATTAGAAAATGGAAGAAGTTCAAGATGACGGTCAATCACCCTCTGTCTGGGGCTCCATGCAAGATCTCACCTCGTGGGGCATTAATGATCATGAGGAAGGTGAGGGATCAGCCCAGAACTACACGGCAGGACCTGGTCAATGACCTGAAGAGAGCTGGGACCACAGTCTCAAAGAAAACCATTAGTAACACACTACGCCGTCATGGATTGAAATCCTGCAGCGCACGCAATGTCCCCCTGCTCAAGCCAGCGCATGTCCAGGCCCGTCTGAAGTTTGCCAATGACCATCTGGATGATCCAGAGGAGGAATGGGAGAAGGTCATGTGGTCTGATGAGACAAAAATAGAGCTTTTTGGTCTAAACTCCACTCGCCATGTTTGGAGGAAGAAGAAGGATGAGTACAACCCCAAGAACACCATCCCAACCGTGAAGCATGGAGGTGGAAACATCATTCTTTGGGGATGCTTTTCTGCAAAGGGGACAGGACGACTGCACCGTATAGAGGGGAGGATGGATGGGGCCATGTATCGCGAGATCTTGGGCAACAACCTCCTTCCCTCAGTAAGAGGATTGAAGATGGTCCGTGGCTGGGTCTTCCAGCATGACAACGACCCGAAACACACAGCCAGGGCAACTAAGGAGTGGCTCCGTAAGAAGCATCTCAAGGTCCTGGAGTGGACTAGCCAGTCTCCAGACCTGAATCCAATAGAAAATCTTTGGAGGGAGCTGAAAGTCTGTATTGCCCAGCGACAGCCCCGAAACCTGAAGGATCTGGAGAAGGTCTGTATGGAGGAGTGGGCCAAAATCCCTGCTACAGTGTGTGCAAACCTGGTCAAGACCTACAGGAAACGTATGATCTCTGTAATTGCAAACAAAGGTTTCTGTACCAAATATTAAGTTCTGCTTTTCTGATGTATCAAATACTTATGTAATGCAATAAAATGCAAATTAATTACTTAAAAATCATACAATGTGATTTTCTGGATTTTTGTTTTAGATTCCGTCTCTCACAGTTGAAGTGTACCTATGATAAAAATTACAGACCTCTACATGCTTTGTAAGTAGGAAAACCTGCAAAATCGGCAGTGTATCAAATACTTGTTCTCCCCACTGTATATAAAAAACAAAAAAAACATGGGGGATTGGAAGTGATGCAGACAATTACATTGATAGAAGATACAATCTATCTGCAATATTAAGCTGATCCATTCCCCCCCAAAAAATAAATAAAAATAAAAATAAAAGAAATAAAAAAAGTGTGTTGGTATTGCAGCATAGATACTTGTTATTGTTGTTAAGTGTGTTGGTATTGCAGCATACATAGATACTTGTTATTGTTGTTAAGTGTGTTGGTATTGCAGCATAGATACTTGTTGTTGTTGTTAAGTGTGTTGGTATTGCAGCATAGATACTTGTTATTGTTAAGTGTGTTGGTATTGCAGCATAGATACTTGTTATTGTTGTTGTTCAGTGTGTTGGTATTGCAGCATAGATACTTGTTGTTGTTGTTAAGTGTGTTGGTATTGCAGCATAGATACTTGTTGTTGTTAAGTGTGTTGGTATTGCAGCATAGTACTTGTTATTGTTGTTAAGTGTGTTGGTATTGCAGCATAGTACTTGTTATTGTTGTTAAGTGTGTTGGTGTCCTTGACCTCTGTGTACATAACGCCTCAGTAAAGTGTGACAGGATGAAATCTCAGAAGGTCCGTAGGAGACCCGAGTCCTGCCACGCATACCACCCTCAGGTCAGCACCCCATATTGGTCCACTGCCTCCCCTTATTGGTCCAGTGACACCTCTCTGAACCAATCACTTCAAGTGGATGGATTGACATCAGAAGAGAACATCTGCTGTACTATTCACAAAGCTCCCTTAATATTTTGGGGAAAACAAAACATCAAACTGAGTATTTTCTATCCTAAAAATCAAAAATATGAACTTTCTAGCCTTATGTAGTGTGTTCATTATACCACAGGTTGTAACTGTATGTGTTGTTATTGATTGATTACAGGAAAACGCCAAGGAGTGTGGAGGTGCATCACAGATCTACCTGTCTGTCTCTCTCTTCCTCACCTGTCTCACTGCCTCCTTCGCCTGTCTCAAGGCCGCCACGCTGGTCTTCCGATGACAGACAGACAGCTACCTAGGCTAAACCCAGACCCCCTCTGAATCGGAATCTCCCTGGAGGATTCCAGAATGCCTGAACATAGCATGCCTGCTACTGCTTGCATTATCTTTATCAATCAATATGACTATATGACTTAAGTTATGATATTGATCATTTGGGTTGTTGGACTGAAAGGAATATGGCAGCTGAACAGAGAGCTGTTGATTGACTCCATGCTTGATGACTTTACAATCACAGAGAGCTGATGACTTCAGATGCTTGATGACTTTCAGTCACAACCGCCAAAGTTGGGCTTATTTGGACAACAGTTCTAAAACCATGAAAGGGCTTTTAGATTTTTTATTCTTCTTCAGTGTCTTATAAGAGAACATTATAGTGTTTCTATGCAAAAGGAAACATGCTTTCTTTGACCGTGGAAAGATCCAGTATCTCCTATACGTATTCCAAAGGACTTGACTTTGCAATAGGATCATGGAAGACTATCAGCCTGTGGATGATGTGTTTGATAAAATAATACTCTGGATCCATGCATGTGTATGTCTGTTTACCTTAAGCCATGAAATAGAGGAGGAACCTTGGATAAGACATAGGCGCCTTTGAACAGTGATCCAATTCAGATAGTGGAATCAGTGACCTCTGCTGGTCGAAATATGACATTGCAGGATGTTGATGAATCAAGGGGAGACTGACTGGCTGGCTGCTGAAGGATGGATGAACGAACACAATGGAATCAACTTCCACATTGTTCTCTTCATAACTTATCACTCTTTGGTCTACAAACACATCAAGTATCTACTATTAAATGTGGGCTGGGTTTTCACTTTTGGAAATGGATGGACACTGTTTCAGGAATAACCTTCAAGTCACATATCTCAGATGCAATCTGAGACTTACTGAACCAGTTGGCTTAATTGTAAAACAAGAACCATTACTGACCACCTACTTCTGTCTTGGACTACTAGGTGAAACAGCCATTTTGTTTAGAAGGAGCAACATTACAATGTGTTGGACTACTAGGTGAAACAGCCATTTTGTTTAGAAGGAACAACATTACAATGTGTTGGACTACTAGGTGAAACAGCCATTTTGTTTAGAAGGAACAACATTACAATGTGTTTTTAGATATCAGGATCTCCAAGGTGTCTTTCATCTGAGCTTTACTGTATGACTCCAAAGGCTTTTATGATGGTTTATAGTTTTTAGCTAAATTCATGCATTCAATGATGTTTTATTTTTCATGGCATAATCTCTTCTTTCTAATTCAAATGCCTTTAGTCATGAATTAAATGATTATTAAATGCATAATTAAGAATAATAAGATGGAATACTGCTAAATTAGTATTGCTTGCTGGACATAAAGTACTGTAAGATTTCAGTGGCTAGTGATATTCTAAGCAGTCTTGTTTTAGCAGTCTGTCCCTTTAACTTTGACAGTGATGCTGTAATGATGTTACGTCATCATGTGGTAACTGTCCTCATGATACAGTATTGTTGAACAATATGCTGTTGCCTGTGTATGTATGTAATGTGATTGACATGTCCTGAGTCCTGTGTGTCTGGCTGCTTGTGTCCCAAATGGCACCCTTTTCCCTATGTAGTGCACTACTTTTGACCAGGACCCATAGGGAATAGGGTGCCATTCGGAGAATAGCCTGAGAGTCTGGGAGGCAATATGATTCATACAGCACAGTTTGATTGACATTGTAGATTATCTGGAATGGATCAATAATAATGCAATAAATAAACTTATTTTCTTTATTTAAAAGATGTACTCCCTTTTGATGCTTGCATTTTAGCCATGTAATTTAGCCTGTCAGTTATGACATGTTTTTATCTTGTATCATCTTATAATTCATATATTCAGCAGTGTATGCACTCAAAACTCCAAAGATTGTATTTTCTTCAATGCTTTGTTTTTATTTATGTACTGCTTCAGGGAAATGTAAAGGCATGGTGTCCGACAGTGACAGGATTATTGTCTTTCTGTCTGAGGCACTGTCATCATAGAGATCTAGTAGTTGATCTAGATCAGGGTTGGGGGCAGTTCCTTTACAATTCAGTCAATTCAGGAAGTAAACTGAAAGTCTCATTCCAATTCCAATTTTCCTCAATGACTCTCTAAGAGAAGGGAAAAAAAATAATTGGAATTTCAGTTTATGTCCTGAATTGACTGTATAGAAATTGACCCCAACCCTGATCTAGAGATAGGCCCTCTACTATAACTGATGTGACCCTGGCATCCCCTCAGGTCTGGAAGACTGTACATCAGACTGAACCAGGCCAACAGGGCTAACAGGCCGTCTAGTGGTGCGCCGAGGGTTGCTAGGCATCCCCTCAGGTCTGGAAAGCTGTACATCAGACTGGACCAGGCCAACAGGGCTAACAGGCCATCTAGTGGTGCGCCGAGGGTTGCTAGGCTTCCCCTCAGGTCTGGAAGGCTGTACATCAGACTGAACCAGGCCAAAAGGGCTAACAGGCCGTCTAGTGGTGCGCCGAGGGTTGCTAGGTATCCCCTCAGGTCTGGAAGGCTGTACATCAGCCTGAACCAGGCCAACAGGGCTAACAGGCCATCTAGTGGTGCACCAAGGGTTGCTAGGCTTCCCCTCAGGTCTGGAACGCTGTACATCAGATTGAACCAGGCCAACAGGGCTAACAGGCCGTCTAGTGGTGCGCCGAGGGTTGCTAGGCATCCCCTCAGGTCTGGAAGGCTGTACATCAGACTGGACCAGGCCAACAGGGCTAACAGGCCGTCTAGTGGTGCGCCGAGGGTTGCTAGGCATCCCCTCAGGTCTGGAAGGCTGTACATCAGACTGAACCAGGCCAAAAGGGCTAACAGGCCGTCTAGTGGTGCGCCGAGGGTTGCTAGGTATCCCCTCAGGTCTGGAAGGCTGTACATCAGACTGGACCAGGCCAAAAGGGCTAACAGGCCGTCTAGTGGTGCGCTGAGGGTTGCTAGGCATCCCCTCAGGTCTGGAAGGCTGTACATCAGCCTGAACCAGGCCAACAGGGCTAACAGGCCATCTAGTGGTGCACCAAGGGTTGCTATGCTTCCCCTCAGGTCTGGAACGCTGTAAATCAGATTGAACCAGGCCAACAGGGCTAACAGGCCGTCTAGTGGTGCGCAGAGGGTTGCTAGGCATCCCCTCAGGTCTGGAAGGCTGTACATCAGACTGGACCAGGCCAACAGGGCTAACAGGCCGTCTAGTGGTGCGCCGAGGGTTGCTAGGCATCCCGTCAGGTCTGGAAGGCTGTACATCGGACTTGACCAAGCCAACAGGGCTAACAGGCCGTCTAGTGGTACGCTGAGGGTTGCTAGGCATCCCCTCAGGTCTGGTAGGCTGTACATCGGACTGGACCAGGCCAACAGGGCTAACAGGCCGTCTAGTGGTGCGCCGAGGGTTGCTAGGCATCCCCTCAGGTCTGGAAGGCTGTACATCAGACTGAAGCAGGCTAACAGGGCTAACAGGCCATCTAGTGGTGCACCAAGGGTTGCTAGGCTTCCCCTCAGGTCTGGAAGGCTGTACATCAGACTGAACCAGGCCAACAGGGCAAACAGGCCGTCTAGTGGTGCGCCGAGGGTTGCTAGCCATCCCCTCAGGTCTAATGATGCTTACAGGGCTTCTTGCCCTCATCATCTCAGGCTGGTGCAGGCTCTCTTGGCTGCTGGGCCGGGAATCAGGCAGAAGCGTGTTGTTCTTCAGAACCTCAGTGAAGGAGAGGTCCTTGTTGCTTCTGCGTCTGTTGGTCTGGGCAGGCAGCTGGATGGGCGGGGCAGGAACCAGAGAGTTGCTGCTGCTGTTAAACCAACCGGGAGACGCACAGCGTCCAGCCTGGACAGTAGCCATGGGCTGGAGGTCTCTCCTCTCTCTGTGGGCTGCTGTGGGCCTCTTGGGCCAGAGGTCATCAGGAGGTGGATCCTGAGGGAGAACCTGCAGGGAGGGGAGGGCCGAGGACCTGAAAGAGGAGGCCATCACTGGGGCCTGGCTGACCCCTTCTCTCTCTAGCAGCACTCGGTTAGAAGGATGGAGCAGCGGAACATCGGTGGACCTCGGTCCTACAGATCCATTCAGGTTGGGCCTCCTATTCATCATTCACAACTTCAATGTCTGCAGCATTGAAGTTCCCCAAGAACACAGTGGCCTCCATTCTTAAATGGAAGAAGCTTGGAACCACCAAGATGCTTCCTAGAGCTGGCCGCCCGGCCAAACTGAGCAATCGGGAGAGAAGGGCCTTGGTCAGGGAGGTGACAAAGAACCCGATGGTCACTCTGACAGAGCTCCAGAGTTCCTCTGCGGAGATGGGAGAACCCTCTCTGCAGCACTCCACCAATCAGGCTTTTATGATAGAGTGGCCAGACGGAAGCCACTCCTCAGTAAAAGGCACATGACAGCCTGCTTGGAGTTTGCCAAAAGGCACCTACCAATTGTCTCTGATGACAGTATTTCAGACATGAGAGACAGTATATTGATAGATCTCTGATGACAGTATTTCAGACATGAGAGACAGTATATTGACAGATCTCTATGATGACAGTGCCAAAGATATACAGTACACTGAGTGTACAAAACATTAAGGACACCTTCTAAATATTTAGTTGCACCCCTCCCCCCTTTTCCCTCAACAGCCTCAATTCGTCGGGGCATGGAGTCTACAAGGTGTCGAAAGCGTTCCACAGGGATGCTGGCCCATGGTGACCCCATTGCTTCCCACAGTTGTGTCAAGTTGGCTGGATGTCCTTTGAGTGGTGGACCATTCTCGACATTGTGAAAATAATTATGTTCTTTGGTTTTTGATTTTTATTGCACACTTGTTCTCTGTGTACATACATTTGATTAAATCATACGCCTTACCACCAAGCCCACTTTGGAGAATTTTGTAGAATAGCCCTTCGTGCCAAATAGAATCAAATGCTTTTTTAAAGTCAATAAAGCAAGCAAAGATTTTGCCCTCTTTTTTTTGGTGGACATGTTTATTAATTAGTGTGTGTAAGGTGTATATATGGTCAGTAGTGCGATGGTTAGGGAGAAAGCCAATTTGACATTTACTTATAAAAAAAATTATTGAAGAAAGGTTTGAATTCTTGAATTCAAAATGCTACAGAAAACCTTTCCAAAGTACGCAAATTCCCCTGTAATTATTGGGGTCTGATTTGTCTCCACTTTTGTGGGTAGGGGAGATGAGCCCCTGGTTCCAGACATCAGGGAAGCAGCCAGAAGTTAAAACTGTTGAACAATTAAAGCACAGCATTTTGCAACTCAATGAATCTCTCTGTACTGTTTTGAGCCCATCTGTACGATTGGTTCATGTTGTAGAGTTTATTGGGCTGTTTTTTTGAATGAATATTGCTGGTTAATTTCTTCAGAAACACGTTGATCTGACTGTGATCTGACAATGGTGTCTGTGGTCTGACAGTGAATGCACTAATGGAGGAGGGGTCAATGTCAGTGATGGCATAATCGACTACACTTGTCCCAAGAGCTGAGCAGTAAGTAAACTGACCTAAAGTGTCCCCTCTGATTCTACCATTAAGCATGTATAGGCCTAATGCTCGACAGAGATGCACTAACTCCTTCCCATTTTTGTTCAGTATTTGGTCAGGACTGTTTCTATTATTTATAATTGGGCTACTGTACAAGGAGGGGTGTCCAAATATGTGGTGGTTACCTCCCGCATCAGTGTAGTCAGGCTCAGAACCTGTTCTTGCATTGAAATCTCCACAAAGAAGCACTTTACCCTCTGCCTGAAATTGAAAGATTTCTGTATGGAGATTGTCAAAAAACGGATCATCATAATATGATGAATCTGAAGGAGGAGCATAAGCTGCACATATGTATACATCATTGTCACAATAATACCTTTTTTTCAGTGCTAAGTCCTGCTTATGCCAAATGATGATTCCTCCTGAGTCTCGGCCCAATTTAACATTTTTATGTTTGATTGATGGTAGTAAACTTTCTCTATAGCCTGAGGGACACTGAATACCTATGTCTCCACGACACCATGTTTCCAATAGGATTATGATGTCCTGTCCCTTGATGTTTTTAATAAATTCTGGATTTGTTGTTTTATAACCAAAATGTGAAGAGTACAGGCCCTGGATATTCCAAGAGCTGATAGTTAATGATCTCATTTATAATAAGTGATATTCACTGGTTTGAGTAAAGTACATTGGAATAAAATATATAAATAATAATAATATACACTGCTCAAAAAAATAAAGGGAACACTTAAACAACACATTGTAACTCCAAGTCAATCACACTTCTGTGAAATCAAACTGTCCACTTAGGAAGCAACACTGATTGACAATACATGTCACATGCTGTTGTGCAAATGAAATAGACAGGTGGAAATTATAGGCAATTAGCAAGACACCCCCAATAAAGGACTGGTTTTGCAGGTGGTGACCACAGACCGCTTCTCAGTTCCTATGCTTCCTGGCTGATGTTTTGGTCACTTTTAAATGCTGGCAGTGCTTTCACTCTAGTGGTAGCATGAGACGGAGTTTACAACCCACAAAAAGTGGCTCAGGTAGTGCAGCTCATCCAGGATGGCACATCAATGCGAGCTGTGGCAAGAAGGTTTGCTGTGTCAGTCAGCATAGTGTCAAGTGCATGGAGGCGCTACCAGGAGACAGGCCAGTACATTAGGAGACGTGGAGGAGGCCGTAGGAGGGCAACAAACCAGCAGCAGGACTGCTACCTCCGCCTTTGTGCAAGGAAGAGCAGGAGGAGCACTGCCAGAGCCCTGCAAAATGACCTCCAGCAGGCCACAAATGTGCATGTGTCTGCTCAAACGGTCAGAAACAGACTCTATGAGGGCCCGACGTCCACAGGTGGAGGTTGTGCTTACAGCCCAACACCGTGCAGGACGTTTGGCATTTTCCAGAGAATGCCAAGATTGGCAAATTCGCCCTGGCGCCCTGTGCTCTTCACAGATGAAAGCAGGTTCACACTGAGCACATGTGACAGACGTGACAGAGTCTGGAGACGCCCGTGGAGAACGTTCTGCTGCCTGCAACATCCTCCAGCATGACCGGTTTGGCGGTGGGTCAGTCATGGTGCGGGGGTGTCATTTCTTTGGGGGGCCGCACAGCCCTCCATGTGCTCGCCAGAGGTAGCCTGACTGCCATTAGGTACCGAGATGAGATCCTCAGACCCCTCGTGAGACCATATGCTGGTGCGGTTGGCCCTGGGTTCTTCCTAATGCAAGACAATGCTAGACCTCATGTGGCTGGAGGTGTCAGCAGTTCCTGCAAGAGGAAGGCATTGATGCTATGGACTGGCCCGCCCGTTCCCCAGACCTGAATCCAATTGAGCACATCTGGGACATCATGTCTCGCTCCATCCACCAACGCCACGTTGCACCACAGACTGTCCAGGAGTTGGCGGATGCTTTAGTCCAGGTCTGGGAGGAGATCCCTCAGGAGACCATCCGACACCTCATCAGGAGCATGCCCAGGCGTTGTAGGGAGGTCATACAGGCACATGGAGGCCACACACACTACTGAGCCTCTTTTTGACTTGTTTCAAGGACATTACATCAAAGTTGGATCAGCCTGTAGTGTGGTTTTCCACTTTAATTTTGAGAGTGACTCCAAATCCAGACCACCATGGGTTGATAAATTTGATTTCCATTGATAATTTTTGTGTGACTTTGTTGTCAGCACATTAAACTATGTAAAGAAAAAGGTATTTAATAAGATTATTTCATTCATTCAGATCTAGGATGTGTTATTTTAGTGTTCCCTTTAATTTTTTGAGCAGTGTGTATATACATATATATATGTAATACCTTGCTAAAACCAAGTATAGAGTTTATTTGTTATAATTCATTGGTATTAGATTTAAAAGGTGATCGAATAGCTCCTGATTTGTAATGTCATTAATGCATTTCTTTTGAAGCAATGTTTAAAAAAATGTTTTACAAGTGAATAGGTTGGTTTACTTTTAAGCTTAAGTTTCCCCGTATCTCGTTAAAGTTTTGACCAATGAGGTAACTTGTTAAGTTGTGGCCAATGGGAGAGTGGACTGGTTGCTGGGAAAGGAAAGAGAGGGAAAGGTTGAAAGAAGGGAGAGGAGAGACGTTAGTGGGGTTGGTGATGGAAAAAAGACCAAAGGAAACGATAAAGAGAGAACAAAACCATACCTACAGAGTTTTATAAAGGGAAATCCTGATTTTATTTCTAAAAGAGAGTGTTTATTATTTCGTTAAGAAAGACCTAGTGGAGACTGAAGCTGCCGTCGCATTGTGGAGACATTCGACATCCTAGAGGTTAGCCTAGCATCGTGCAAGACTTGGAGAGAATTGCTTGTGACGATCCACGAGTTCGGGTTTCCAACGGATGTCTGTTGCTGCTACCGAGTACTGGCTGCATTGATAGCTGTGTTCGCTGTGGATCTTGTGAGGACACCTGCACGGAACTACTATATTTTGCTGAGGCATTATCTACGAGTAGTGAGTAACTACAAATGTGGGGTGGACTTCGGGACTTTATGTATGTAGGCATTTTTTTATGAGCTCCAACGCGCGCCCAGGGTTTAAGCAAGCTTGCAAATAATTTGGACATGGGTTGTGGAAAAATCATTGGGGTTTATTATTTTTATTTCTTTTGATGTGATACATTGAAAGTGTGATTGATATAGATATTGAACCTTATGTCTGTTGTATTGGTGGAGTCATTTACTGTTTCAGTTTCATTTAATGCATGGGAAAGCATATCCTTATAATAATAACCAAGTCTATAATCATTCTATCTGAAGTTAATACCCTATTTGTCATTCACCCTAGCAAGTTTACAATAGGGATTCTTATTGGAGATGTCCTTCTCACCTAATATCCCATGCTGTTCAAATATTCTAAATAAGGTAATATTGTGAGAGTCAAATTCGAGCCTGGTGAGAGGGTTACATATATATATATATACATACACACACACACACACACACATATATACACATACACACATATATATATTAAAATACCAGTGGCAATAAAATAAAGGATAGTTGTAAACAAATTAATAAGAATGGCTCAAAAAATAAGTACAATGCATTCTGCAACCCTGTGCGTGTGTGTGTGTGCGTGTGAATGAAAGGGTCTCTCTATCCCAGTAGTCTGCATATTAGATGCAGTAGTTGGCGCACCTCTCCAATCTCTGATAGTTCTAGGTGTCTTTTGCCAGAGGTTACCTCCAGCATATGTAGGCTGATGATCTGAATGATACATGGTGTGGACTGCATCATGTGGTGTACTTCTCTGAAGGACAGTGTTCTGCCCGACCCTGGAGTAGTGGGCAGTGCTGTGTTGTGATGGGCCGGGTCTAGTAGAGCTGTGTTGTGATGGGCCGGGTCTAGTAGAGCTGTGTTGTGATGGGCCTGGTCTGGTAGAACTGTGTTGTGATGGGCCGCGTCTAGTAGAGCTGTGTTGTGATGGGCCGGGTCTAGTAGAGCTGTGTTGTGATGGGCCGGGTCTAGTAGAGCTGTGTTGTGATGGGCCTGGTCTGGTAGAGCTGTGTTGTGATGGGCCG
This sequence comes from Coregonus clupeaformis, assembly GCF_020615455.1. NCBI lineage: Eukaryota > Metazoa > Chordata > Actinopteri > Salmoniformes > Salmonidae > Coregonus > Coregonus clupeaformis. The sequence goes on along the minus strand of NW_025535664.1, from coordinate 2,086 downwards.
CGTCTAGTAGAGCTGTGTTGTGATTGGCCGGGGGCTCTGTTGCTGAGGTGATGGGTGTGTGGGTCCCTGCCAAGTGTTGCATCCTTTAGGTCCTTGGCAAAGGGTCTGATACTGTCCTGATCAAGATGTACATTATTGTATAAATGTTCACATGTCAGAGTGGGGTGGTGAGACGTTCTGACGTTGAGCAGTGAGGCACAGTCCACAGTGATCTGTTGATTTATTTTTTTCGATCAACTTTCCTGGGAAGTGTGGATGATGATGTTGTCGGGGTGTCAATCCTGGTCTGACTGAGTAGCTGCATTGCACTCTCAGTTGTAGAATTTATACACCTGGTGTCTAGGGAATCATCTTTCCTGGAATAAGAACTTCCCATTTGAATCAATAAGGATTGCAGTTGTGGGTGACTGTCTGGGTGGCGCAGACTGGGAGACTGGTATTCTGACCTGGGCTGGAGCAGACTGGGAGGCTGGTTGGCTGACCTGGGCTGGAGCAGACTGGGTGGCTGGTTGGCTGACCTGGGCTGGAGCAGACTGGGAGGCTGGTTGGCTGACCTGGGCTGGAGCAGACTGGGTGGCTGGTTGGCTGACCTGGGCTGGAGCAGACTGGGAGGCTGGTTGGCTGACCTGGGCTGGAGCAGACTGGGAGACTGGTATTCTGACCTGGGTTGGAGCAGACTGGGTGGCTGGTTGGCTGACCTGGGCTGGAGCAGACTGGGTGGCTGGTTGGCTGACCTGGGCTGGAGCAGACTGGGTGGCTGGTTAGCTGACCTGGGCTGGAGCAGACTGGGTGGCTGGTTGGCTGACCTGGGTTGGAGCACACTGTGCTGGAGCAGACTGGGAAGCAGGTAGGCTGACCTGGGCTAGAGCAGACTGGGACGTTGGTTGGCTGACCTGGGCTGGAGCAGACTGGTAGGCGGGTGCAGTGTCATCAGGCTGTGTGGTGGAGGCCAATGCTGGTCTCAGGTTCTGCTTGTGTTGTACCAGGCTGGTGGACATGTTCTCTAGATGCAGAGGACATATTGACTAGCTGCTGGTTGAGGGTGTCAATGTACCTCTCTCTTCGTTCTAGCTCCTTTCTTGTTGTGCTCAGATGGTCTCTGAGGTCATCATTTGTCTGACTGAACTGTTTCATCACTTCTTTTAGTTTCTGGACAGTGTCCTCCTCCCTCTCTCTGAATTCTATGACCTCTGCTTCAATTAGAGAGAGAGGTGTTGTGGGAAACGTTGCATACAGGTGTTCTTGGTGTTGTAGGCATGTCATTGGCTTTGTCTGCTGCAGGTGAGGTAGGTAGAGGTACACTGAGGGCTTCTTGCTGGGTCACAGAGACCGTTGGGGCCTGCTTTTCTCCATCTAACTCCTTGACTTTTTCCTCAGTTTCTGAGATGAGTTCAGCTTCTGCTTTTAGGGTAGCAAACATATTCTCAAAATCCTGGAGGCTTGAATCATTGCCTTGTATCAAAACAGTTCCATTATTATATACGTTTACTGTTTGATACGTGTTGCTCTGGTCAGTTTCTTCAAAAATGCTGATCTGACATCCTTGGCTGATGCCTCTCTTTTTTGAGAAAGGGAAATTGTTGCAAATAACCCGTTTTCATATGTGCCCTTGTTTGGTATTAAATATTACATTTGCTCTTGTTTTGCAACTGGTAAGATCTGCAAACAGGCATTCATGGTTCTGTCCCATCATCAAACCTTTGAAACTTTTCTTAGCTTTCTCCTTCTGGATGTCTGGTGGGTAAACAATTTCACACAATGTTGCAATAGAAGCGTTGTTTCTTGTATTATTCTCTCTTGTGTCTTTTAGAGGACTGTTTTACTTTGATGTCCTTTGTCTTCTGTCCTTATTTCGTCTTTCTTTTCTTCAGTTAACTAGATATTCTTTGTTAGCTAGCTAGCTTCTTCCAGGAGAGTCCCTAGCAACTGCTTAGCAACTGGTAAACAATTCAGCTAGCTAAGATAACTGTACAGTTTTATGAAAAATAGTTACATTTCAAAAGCATTTCTTCTTTGTTTGTTGCTTGTTTTGTCTCTTATTCAGTTTTGCAGTTTTCTTTTGGTTTTTTCGATGTACTTCACTCTA
>NW_025535663.1:0-86596 GCF_020615455.1 Coregonus clupeaformis | reverse complement strand
GGTGATAAACGTGTTCTAAACTTCAAAAATGGAGAAGACTGGAGATCTAAATTGCCTCAGGATTATATGAATCGCTCTCAGTTCATTAATAATGGAACATTCAGACTGGACAGAGTTATAGAGGACGACTCTGGAGATTACCAATTGGAAATACATAATTCAGAGGGAACAATGATGCTCAGAGTCAACATGCTACTGGTGATACAAGGTAGGAACCTTTTTGTTTTTTAATTCGACCTAAATACTTCACGCATCCTTTTTCCTGGTGAGGGGAGATTTCTGAAAGGTCACCGGGGTGTCAGTACTTCAATAGGTTTATAATGTAGGACTTGGCAGCAGTAGTACAACAGAGAGAGTATATTGTTACATCATACAATACTTTAGATATAATGTTTGCATGAATCAGAGGTAGGGTATTTGAGTGATCTCTTGTGTTTGTGTCTGTCAGCCCCGGTGTCAGAGCCAGTGTTGTCTCACCTCTGTCTGCCTCATGGAGAGACCGTGGTCACATGCTCTTCAGAGGGAGATGGTCTTCAGTACAGCTGGACCCTGAACGGCCAGAATCTGAACAGGAGTGTAGCCTATGACGTCTACCAGAACAGTGTCATCACGTTGAAGAGTGATGTGACAGGAACCCTGACCTGTACGGTTCAGAATAAAGTTAGCACCAGCAACTCTACTATTGATCTCCCCTTGGCCTGCCCAGGTAATCTCAGGACAGTTGACTTAATTCCCACTTTTTGAATTAAGAGTACAACTCTGTTTCATTTGCATGGTCAACAAGTGTTGTGTACTGATGTTTTCTTTCTAGTTGTCTCTTCCCTGTTTCCTTTTGTAGCTGTGCCAGTGGCTCTGACTGTTGGAACTTTCACATTACTTCTTGCACTGTTTGTCGGTATTAACCATCTATGCAAGAAACGAAGATCCAGATTTGATACTTCAGGTAAAATGTAAAAAGTAATTTAGTTTCTCGTCCAGAACGTACATTTGAAATGTTGAATAAACATGACATTTTGTTTCATGTCCAGATTGTACAACAGCTTTCCTTTCATTTTTTTGAAAACGGTTATGAGGGTGTTGTATACACTGTTGTGAAAATAGGCAAGCAAAGAAATCCAGCAAGGAAGCAGAGGCCCCCAGCCACAGAGATGGTGGAGTATGGACAGATCAAAATGGCTGTGAACCCGGATGTGGCAGCCAGCCCATAGACTCAAGGGTAGACATTTTATCCACATGTTGCTTTATAAAGCAGATATAAGACAAGGGTTGACTGAACATTATGTGGATGCACTGATTGAGTAGATCAGACAGACCATCGAACTTAAAGACTAGTGCCAAATCAACACAACAAGATGACATCATGCATCGTGCAACGAATGCAAGGAAGATGCACTGCATGTAGTTTTGAGTTTGTTAACATAAATAATAATCTAATTTTGAATTGTGAACATTTCCTTCAAACTGAGCTGCAATATCATACTGTAAATGTAATGCTTTCTTTCTTTTGAGGCATCCATGTTGTTGTACCAATGTTTATTTGTGTTCAAATACTCATTTACAATTGTTATATAATATATTGTTAATGAGGGGCTGTAAATAAATAAACTATCTTTACATTGTTTAAAGTATTTAGAGCTATTCATGTGTGATTTCTTACATATATTGTTGCAGTGATAATTCAAAACAATTATATTGGTAAGAGAATGAAAGATAAGACAAAACTGTATTTAGTTGTATGTATGAAACAAAGTTGTGGAAACTTAAGAAATCAAGTTAAGTTGACAAAATTTAACTTTTAAGACAATGGGTTAAATCATATTTTTAAGATGTTTACTCGACAATGTAATGACTTTTGTATGATCTGTTATGGAGGTGTGAGGACCCCCGGTGACACATCAGAGAGCACCATCAATGTAAAGTACTGGGCAGTTTGAATGTGAAACTTCAAAGTGCACAATATTTAATTGAATCAGTCCTTTTGAACCAGTCAATGTCTCCCTGTGAAAATGTATCTGTGTAATAATAAGATGATTGAATGTGATGACCCACAACAGATAATTGAGGAAGACGATCGTTTTTTCTAAAATCATACACTTATATTGCTAATATATTGCTATTTCAGATATCAGATATTACAGTATTACTATTCCTCTTCCTGCTTCAGTGCTGCTGACACTTACAGATGGTCCAAAAATCCCTTGTTCTCATCAAACTACATGAAGGAAAATGGTAGTGAACGATAACTCACAATGTGTAATAAGTTACAACTTCTGTTTTTGCAAACAGGTACTTGTGGTTGGGTGTTCACACCAAGCAATGTGTGACATAAAGAAGTGTTCTCTTTCTGACACGCCAGTAAGTTGTCTTGTCAACAAGCCTGTCTTTCATTTATAGTGCATCATAAAATGCAATGTATACATTTTTACATTAATCCTGTAGCTTAATTCACTCTTCTTGTGCAGGCAGAAAATAAATGATCCCCTTGGTAATTTTAGTTCTGGTGGCCAAAGCAGCAGCACAAGGTAAGACATTATATTACAAAGATTATAATGAAATCTATTGTATTGAACATGAGCTCAGCTATGGTAGGATCCAAAAAGGAAATCGCAAAAAAAATGGTAATCGTTGAAAATGTTCTGTGAATACCAATTGACATTTATTAGTCAGTTACTGTAGAAAATCCCCTCTCTTAGCCTCCATTCAAAGACACTAGCTATGAGACACTTTCCACTAGCATAGAGCAGAGGTAATGGGGGAATTTCCATTGTTTACAGCTACTCTTCCCCCCAACTTTCACACCCTTTCTCCTGGAACATTCCGTTGCTAGGGGCAACTCTGCTGAGCAACTCAACTGACAGGGTCAGCCAATCACAGGCCCTATCTGGTGGGGTAACAGGCCCCTTTCCTGCCTGTTTCTTTAGTTGAGCTTAGTGTTGCAGAGAGATAGGCATGTGCACAGATATGGGTCTACCTGTGCCCAAGCACCTGCCCCTTTGTCCTCCCACTTACCAAGTGCCCTTTTGTTGGCACTATCCTAAATTAGCCATGGATGGAGATAGGGATTTACTTCATTCTGCGTACTGGCCAATGATTAACTTAGGCATGACATGCCAGCAACAAACGCTGACACTTCACATCCAAGTATATCTGACCAAATTATGAAAGACAAGCATTGTAATTTTGAATTCCGTAAAGTAAGTGTGGAAGAGGTGAAAAATGTGTTATTGTCGATCAACAATGACAAGCCACCGTGGTCTGACAACTTGGATGGAAAAATACTGAGGATAATAGCGGACGATATTGCCACTCCTATTTGCCATATCTTCAATTTAAGCCTACTAGAAAGTGTGTGCCCTCAGGACTGGAGGGAAGCAAAAGTTATTTCCCTACCTAAGAATAGTAAAGCCCCCTTAAATGGCTCAAATAGCCAACAAATCAGCCTGTTACCAACCCTTAGTAAACGTTTGGGAAAAATTGTGTTTGATCAGATAAAATGCTATTTCACTTTCAACAAATTGACAACAGACTTTCAGCACGCTTATATGGAAGGACATTCAACAAGCACAGCACTTACACAAATGACTGATGATTGGCTGAGAGAATTATTTTTTCCCTGTAGCGATTTAATAGATCCCGCAACAGCGGCGGGGGTTTTTCCTCCGGAGCGCAAATGCGAAAGTGTGTACGCACCACTATCTGAAATGCGTATTCGATTTAGCCGCCTAGAATCCATCAACGTGATATTATAATTGATATAAATTGATTATATATAAAAGATTGTGGGGGCTGTTTTGTTAGACTTTAGTGTGGCCTTTGACATTATCGATCATAGTCTGCTGCTGGAAAAACTGTATGTGTTCTGGCTTTACACCCCCTGCTATATTGTGGATAAAGAGTTTCCTGTCTAACAGAACACAGAGGGTGTTCTTTAATGGAAGCCTCTCCAACAAAATATTTCAAAAACTAAAAGCTTTGTATTTGGGACAAATCCTTTACTAAACCCTATACCTAAACTAAATCTTGTAATCAATTATGTGGAAATTGAGCAAGTTGAGGAGACTAAATTGCTTGGAGTAACCCCTGGATTGTAAACTGTCATGGTCAAAACATATTGATACAACAGTAGCTAGGATGGGGAGAAGTCTGTCTATAATAAAGCGCTGCTCTGCATTCTTAACAGCACTATCAACAAGGCAGGTCATAAATGCCCAAGTTTTGTCGCACCTGGAGTACTGTTCAGTCGTGTGGTCAGGTGCCAGAAAGAGGGATTCACAGTCCCCAAGTCAAGAACAGACTATGGGAGGCGCACAGTACATTTGTACATTTTACATTTTAGTAATTTAACAGACGCTCTTATCCAGAGCGACTTACAGTTAGTGCATACACTTTTCATACAGTACTACATAGAGCCATGACTACATGGAACTCTATTCCACATCAAGTAACTCATGACAGCAGTAAAATTAGATTAAAAAACAGATAAAAATACACCTTATGGAACAGCAGGGACTGTGAAGCAACACAAACATAGACACATGCATACAAACACACGATAACATACGCACTATACACACGTACACATGGATTTTGTGTTATAGATATGTGGTAGTAGAGTAGAGAGAGGCCTGAGGGCACACACTTGTTGTGAAATCTGTTCTAAATGTATTGTAATGTTTTTAAAATGTATAACTGCCTTAATTTTGCTGGACCCAAGGAAGAGTAGCTGCTGCCTTGGCAACAGCTAATGGGGTTCCATAATGAACACAACTACAAAAGATTATAACGGCGATTCTGATCCAACCATTTATTCATACAATGTTGTGCCCCTGGTCTGAGAGGATGGAAGTTCAGTACGTAGCTAGATGTAGAAGGCTAATGTTAACTAGCTAACGTTGCCCATGAATGGAAGTTAGGCTAGCGAGCAAGCCTTTTAGCCAGGTGACCTAGGACAACAAAACATAAGAACGTGTACTGTATGACAGAGTTATAGAACGTTTCCTCAACATGAAAGAGAGGAGGATGGCCTTGGTGTTTCTCTACAAGTAGGGTGAGTCAACATATTTTTCTACTTGTAAGAACAAGCGCGCGCACACATACACACACACACACAGACAGAAATTAGAACCATCAACAGCCACATCATATTTAGTTTTCCCCAGTGATTTTAACCACACACCGCTACTGCCCCTACCCCGTCCGTTGGTCTGCCCGGTATGAAGCTCACGTGCACTCGGTTGTGCCATTATCCCAGTCTGCCCTGCAGGGTATGGAATTGCGCATGCCCAGTATCCAAACATGCATGGTTTGAGATGCAACCGGTCAAGTGTGTGTAGCGAGCTACTGTTTAAATATCAACAGTACTGCCACAGCAGCATAAGATTTGATTAACACATTTGATTTATGCTACATCATCATCAATATTCGCTCTGGTTGGCTGATAGCCTATGTGCAGCAGCACTTCATTATTTATTTCCTTATAGAATCATAGCCGTGGGAAGGGTGCTGGAGATGCTGCAGCCTATAGTCAGGAACGCACAGCAAATCTGTCAGTGAACAGCATGCAGACAAAACAGACCTTTCGCAATTTTTTCAAATACAATTGTGGGAAAAACACAGGTTGGAAAGCAACCCACTAGACACAGACGTCAATTCAATGTATATTCCACCTTGGTTGAAACAACGTTGATTGAACCAGTGTGTGCCCCATGAGATGGCCCATGAGATGGCTGAAAAGAGAGAAGACTCTAGTCAGTCTGCTGTAGGCTACCAACATATGTTATCAACTTCCAAATAGGCCTATTGAGCGAACATTGTTAGCATATGATAGCAAAATGTGTAGAACAGCAGGAAACTTGCTTAAAACTGCTACATTTTCTCAGAGGAAATGGGACTTGAAATGCGGTAGTCCGGCCCCGCTCATATTGCACAATGCGTGTCTCCACACACCTAGTCCTAGGCTATTAATGGATTCAAGACAAGGTCGTTTTCATTTATCTCAGATTCTCAGTGTCAAAGCAGCCTGTTTTGATCATTTGTGCGGTATTCAAAAATATTCTGACAGTCTCCAGTCATGTAAAATGAAGTAGAATTACCCTAGGCTACTAAAAACCTTCCCCATGTGTACAACTTCTGTAAAGGCTTTTCCTCCTTCTCTTTGCCTCTACGAGAATGCCATGATATGCATACAATGCTTTATTATAAAGGTGCAATTTATTTTTCATGCGTTACAGTACCTCAGAGTTCAGTTGATGTATAGTTAATCTGTAAATGTCATAGGTTCTTATTACTATGTTAGTAGATGCTTATACATACTTATTTCACTGTATATATGGTAGTAATTCATGCCTGGGTACTAGCCATTTTACTTACTCCTGTTTATCTGGACATCATGGCATCATTTATGTGTGTCTTAGCTATTCAGACCATGAGGTAAAATCTCTCCCCATTAGTTACTCTGGGTCAAGATGGCTGCCAGCCAGTCATTGTTCACCCTCACCCAAAATGGCCAGCCTATGACGTCATCATGCCCCTGTCACTTGCTAGCCACATCCAAAATGTCTGCAAGTTTACATATTAGCATTCTAGCATGCTACCGCTAACCCTTAGCCCCACTAGCGGCTACCTGTACTGCACATGGGGTTTACACAGCTCTGGCCTAATATCCTAGCGTGATAGGCCCAATTGTTTATAATATGTTCTACTACCCACAGCCTCTTGGTCTGCTAGCCTAGCATGCTAGCCTTCCTTGTGTATACTGTCTGCTACTACTAGCCCATGGCCTAGCTTAGCGTGCTAGCCCACTGTTATGTATATACTGCTCTGTGTGTGATATTTTGGTCCATTGCTACTAGCATCCATGTAGGTTTAGTGGGGGGTGGTCAAAAATAGGGAAGGGTTGTGTGGTTTTTGGGGGGCACTGGTGAGGGTTGTGCGTTTTTTCCCTGGTTTTACATTCACTCTTTTGCAGGTTTTACTATATAAAATGATTGAACATACAGTGTACTTACTTTGCATAAAACTAAAGTGACATCATACAAACAAATACTTAAAAACAAGCCATAGAAAGTTGGTTGCAATTTCAATTTAATCCTCCAGAAACGACAGAACAAATAATGCAACAAATATTGTGGTTAAATTCAAATATACTAATTGACAAAAAACCTTTATTTTTGACAGAATGTTTAAAAAGGTACAATACTTTTAGCAAAAATGTTTATTTTTAATTCACAATCTGTAGAAGCAATGAGAGTAGAAAGGTTCAGAACTTTTGTAAAACATCACAGTACGGTTGAAATATATATGGCAAATAGAAATCCTATGTGGATGGTGTTAAGAGATAGATGGGAGGTATTGAATAGAGTTGAAGGATGGGACTAATAACAAATAACAACAAATAATAACAAAGATAGCTAATAATGTAAGCATACTGTGTCCATAATAAGTATATAGGTTGTATGTTGGGAGCTTTTGGGAAAGAGCACAGTTAGAAAGATATGGCATATAGAAACAAACCGGATGGACATCATGAAAATGATCGGAGAGGTTGAGAGTAGAAGAAGTTCAGGAGTAAAAAATATATATATATATATATAATAGAATTATTGTAAAATTAACTGTGTCCATAAAGTGTAGATAATAAGTATAGACCGGAAGTAGAGGCCTGGGCATTGATGTTCACTAATTTACTCCAAGTAGGGAAAGGATGGCGGGGGTTGAAAAGTAATAAAGGGGAGTATATATATAAAAACATGGGGGGATTGGAAGTGATGCAGACAATTACATTGATAGAAGATGCAATCTATCTGCAATATTAAGCTGATCCATCCCCCAGAAAAAAAATAAGAAAAAAAATACTTAAAGTAGTTATAAGGAAACATAACTAGGAAGACACTGATGTTGTAGGAAGAGTAACATTATGGGTATTTAGGTTAAAACATGTGCTTATACTGTGAGTCTAATTATTGACCTTTCGGTTGTTGTCTGGAAGCTATAAATGAAAGGTGTGTCAGCTGACCACTGCATGTCTTAAGATAGAGTGTGGTCACTGAGCGGAGGTCAAACTAACATCACAAACTGTAGTTCAAAGTGTATTCATATTGTAGAGGAGAGGACTTATGATAGATAGGTGGAGATCATATCATTTCTAAAATACATCTAGAGCATTTGTCATCCATTTAGTTCAAGGAATAGTCAACTTTGGTAAGTGAGTTTCATACACTTATATTGCTAATGTATTGCCGTTACAGCTATCAGCTTTTTTAAAAATCCTTTATTTAAAGATGCACTATGCAGAAATTGCACCGTCATTTACTGGACGCTAAAATTCTAATGGTTAGTCTAATTTCAGTTCGGTACCAAAACAAGCATTTTTTTATTTCACCTTTATTTAACCAGGTAAGCCAGTTGAGAACAAGTTCTCATTTACAACTGCGACCTGGCCAAGATAAAGCAAAGCAGTGCGATAAAAACAACAACACAGAGTTATATATGGGGTAAAACAAAACATAAAGTCAAAAATACAACAAAAAATATATATACAGTGTGTGCAAATGTAGCGTTATGGAGGTAAGGTAATAAATAGGCTATTGTGCAAAATAATTACAATTAGTATTAACACTGGAATGATAGATGTGCAAGAGATGATATGCAAATAGAGATACTGGGGTGCAAATGAGCAAAATAAATAACAATATGGGGATGAGGTAGTTGGGTGGGCTAATTTCAGATGGGCTGTGTACAGGTGCAGTGATCGGTAAGCTGCTCTGACAACTAATGCTTAAAGTTAGTGAGGGAGATAAGAGTCTCCAGCTTCAGAGATTTTTGTAATTCGTTCCAGTCATTGGCAGCAGAGAACTGGAAGGAATGGCGGCCAAAGGAGGTGTTGGCTTTGGGGATGACCAGTGAGATATACCTGCTGGAGCGCATACTACGGGTGGGTGTTGCTATGGTGACCAATGAGCTAAGATAAGGCGGGGATTTGCCTAGCAGTGATTTATAGATGGCCTGGAGCCAGTGGGTTTGGCGACGAATATGTAGTGAGGACCAGCCAACAAGAGCGTACAGGCCACAGTGGTGGGTAGTATATGGGGCTTTGGTGACAAAACGGATGGCACTGTGATAGACTACATCCAATTTGCTGAGTAGAGTGTTGGAGGCTATTTTGTAAATGACATCGCCGAAGTCAAGGATCGGTAGGATAGTCAGTTTTACGAGGGCATGTTTGGCAGCATGAGTGAAGGAGGCTTTGTTGCGAAATAGGAAGCCGATTCTAGATTTAACTTTGGATTGGAGATGCTTAATGTGAGTCTGGAAGGAGAGTTTACAGTCTAACCAGACACCTAGGTATTTGTAGTTGTCCACATACTCTAGGTCAGACCCGTCGAGAGTAGTGATTCTAGTCGGGTGGGCAGGTGCCAGCAGCGTTCGATTGAAGAGCATGCATTTAGTTTTACTAGTGTTTAAGAGCAGTTGGAGGCTACTGAAGGAGTGTTGTATGGCATTGAAACTCGTTTGGAGGTTTGTTAACACAGTGTCCAATGAAGGGCCAGATGTATACAAAATGGTGTCGTCTGCGTAGAGGTGGATCTGAGAGTCACCAGGAGCAAGAGCGACATCATTGATATACACAGAGAAAAGAGTCGGCCCAAGAATTGAACCCTGTGGCACCCCCATAGAGACTGCCATAGGTCCAGACAACAGGCCCTCCGATTTGACACATTAAACTCTATCTGAGAAGTAGTTGGTGAACCAGGCGAGGCAGCCATTTGAGAAACCAAGGCTATTTAGTCTGCCAATAAGAATGCGGTGGTTGACAGAGTCGAAAGCCTTGGCAAGGTCGATGAAGACACCTGCACAGTACTGTCTATTATCGATCGCGGTTATAATATCGTTTAGGACCTTGAGCGTGGCTGAGGTGCACCCATGACCAGCTCGGAAACCGGATAGCATAGCAGAGAAGGTACGGTGGGATTCAAAATGGTCGGTGATCTGTTTGTTAACTTGGCTTTCAAAAACTTTCGAAAGGCAGGGGAGGATGGATATAGGTCTGTAACAGTTTGGATCTAGAGTGTCACCCCCTTTGAAGAGTGGGATGACCGCGGCAGTTTTCCAATCTCTGGGGATATCAGACGTTACGAAAGAGAGGTTGAACAGGCTAGTAATAGGGGTTGCGACAATTTCGGTGGCTAGTTTTAGAAAGAAAGGGTCCAGATTGTCTAGCCCAGATGATTTGTATGGGTCCAGATTTTTCAGCTCTATCAGAATATCAGCTGTCTGAATTTGTGTGAAGGAGAAGCGGGGGGGGGCATGGGCAAGTTGCAGCGGAGGGTGCAGAGCTGGTAGCCGAGATAGTGGTAGCCAGGTGGAAAGCATGGCCAGCCGTAGCAAAATGCTTGTTGAAATTCTCGATTATTGTAGATTTATCGGTGGTGATAGTGTTTCCTAGCCTCAGTGCATATATATAGTGTATATAGTGTAGAGAATCATTGTACTATCTATACCACTGTTAAATATATTTTAAATAACCATGAATATTGTATTTTCAGCTATTTGAAGCTGGTGTACAAAACCGAAAGAAAAAGACACAAAAACAGAACTTAAAAATGGGAAGCATAGAAATAGCTCATATGAACCGATCTACCGTTTCTTAGAGTTGCTTTCAATGAGAATGACAGATCTATAACTCACATCTCTATGTGAATTTTGTTGGTTCCCTAAAAGTTACATATTGCAGCTTTAAACAGAGATGTCAAATTGAGATTCACATCTCTTTTTCAAGTGACCCTGGCCAAGAAAGCTGCAGACATAGAGTTAGACATGAATGAAACAAAACACAACACAACATATAACATAAAAATGAAGTTAAAAAACTGTGGAAAACGGATAAGATAACTTAAAAGAGCAGGTTTCTGAGAAAAATGCAGTATTACTATTCCTCTTCCTGCTTCAGTGCTGCTGACACTTACAGATGGTCCAAAAATCCCTTGTTCTCATCAAACTACATGAAGGAAAATGGTAGTGAACGATAACTCCCAATGTGTAATAAGTTACATCTTCTGTTTTTGAAAACAGGTACTTGTGGTTGGGCGTTCACACCAAGCAATGTGTGACATAAAGAAGTGTTCTCTCCCTGACACGCCAGTAAGTTGTCTTGTCAACAAGCCTGTCTTTCATTTATATTGCATCATCATTCTCTGCTGCTATGTATACCATTTTACATTAATCCTGTAGCTTAATTCACCCTTCTTGTGCAGGCAGAAGATTATTATTATTTTTTTTATTTTTTTTTATTTCACCTTTATTTAACCAGGTAAGCCAGTTGAGAACAGGTTCTCATTTACAACTGCGACCTGGCCAAGATAAAGCAAAGTAGTGCAATAAAAACAACACAGAGTTACATATGGGGTAAAAAAAACAACATAAAAAGTCAGAAATACAACAGAAAATATATATACAGTGTGTGCAAATGTAGCAAGTTATGGAGGTAAGGCAATAAATAGGCTATAGTGCAAAATAATTACAATTAGTATTAACACTGGAATGATAGATGTGCAAGAGATGATATGCAAATAGAGATCCTGGGATGCAAATGAGCAAAATAAATAACAATATAGGGATGAGGTAGTTGGGTGGGCTCATTTCAGATGGGCTGTGTACAGGTGCAGTGATCGGTAAGGTGCTCTGACAACTGATGCTTAAAGTTATTGAGGGAGATAAGAGTCTCCAGCTTCAGAGATTTTTGCAATTCGTTCCAGTCATTGGCAGCAGAGAACTGGAAGGAATGGCGGCCAAAGGAGGTGTTGGCTTTGGGAATGACCAGTGAGATATACCTGCTGGAGCGCAGACTACGGGTGGGTGCTGCTATGGTGACCAATGAGCTAAGATAAGGCGGGGATTTGCCTAGCAGTGATTTATAGATGGCCTGGAGCCAGTGGGTTTGGCGACGAATATGTAGTGAGGACCAGCCAACAAGAGCGTACAGGCCACAGTGGTGGGTAGTGTATGGGGCTTTGGAGACAAAACGGATGGCACTGTGATAGACTACATCCAATTTGCTGAGTAGAGTGTTGGAGGCTATTTTGTAAATGACATCGCCGAAGTCAAGGATCGGTAGGATAGTCAGTTTTACGAGGGCATGTTTGGCAGCATGAGTGAAGGAGGCTTTGTTGCGAAATAGGAAGCCGATTCTAGATTTAACTTTGGATTGGAGATTCTTTATGTGAGTCTGGAAGTTGAGTTTACAGTCTAACCAGACACCTAGATATTTGTAGTTGTCCACATACTCTAGGTCAGACCCGTCGAGAGTGGTGATTCTAGTCGGGTGGGCGGGTGCTAGCAGCGTTCGATTGAAAAGCATGCATTTAGTTTTACTAGTGTTTAAGAGCAGTTGAAGGCTACTGAAGGATGTTGTATGGCATTGAAGCTTGTTTGGAGGTTTGTTAACACAGTGTCCAATGAAGGGCCAGATGTATACAAAATGGTGTCGTCTGCGCAGAGGTGGATCTGAGAGTCACCAGCAGCAAGAGCGACATCATTGATATACACTGAGAAAAGTGTCGGCCCAAGAATTGAACCCTGTGGCACCCCCATAGAGACTGCCATAGGTCCAGACAACAGGCCCTCCGTTTTGACACACTGAACTCTATCTGAGAAGTAGTTGGTGAACCAGGCGAGGCAGTCATTTGAGAAACCAAGGCTATTTAGTCTGCCAATAAGAATGCGGTGGTTGACAGAGTCGAAAGCCTTGGCCAGGTCGATGAAGACGGCTGCACAGTACTGTCTATTATCAATCGCGGTTATAATATCGTTTAGGACCTTGAGCGTGGCTGAAGTGCACCCGTGACCAGCTCGGAAACCGGATTGCATAGCGGAGAAGGTACGGTGGTATTCGAAATGGTCGATGATCTGTTTGTTAACTTGGCTTTCGAATACTTTCGAAAGGCAGGGCAGGATGGATATAGGTCTGTAGCAGTTTGGATCTAGAGTGTCACCCCCTTTGAAGAGGGGGATGACCGCGGCAGCTTTCCAATCTCTGGGGATCTCAGACGTTATGAAAGAGAGGTTGAACAGACTAGTAATAGGGGTTGCGACAATTTCGGCGGCTAGTTTTAGAAAGAAAGGGTCCAGATTGTCTAGCCCAGCTGATTTGTAGGGGTCCAGATTTTGCAGCGCTTGGTGATAGTGTTTCCTAGCCTCAGTGCAGTGGGCAGCTGGGAGGAAGTGCTCTTATTCTCCATGGACTTTACAGTGTCCCAAAACTTTTTGGAGTTAGTGCTACAGGATGCAAATTTCTGTTTGAAAAAGTTAGCCTTTGCTTTCCTGACTGCTTGTGTATATTGGTTCCTAACTTCCCTGAAAAGTTGCATATCGCGGGGGCTATTTGATGCTAATGCTGTACGCCACAGGATGTTTTTGTGCTGGTCAAGGGCAGTCAAGTCTGAGGAGAACCAGGGGCTATATCGGTTCTTAGTTCTGTATTTTTTGAATGGGGCATGTTTATTTAAGATTGAGAGGAAATTACTTTTAAGGAACAACCAGGCATCCTCTACTGACGGAATGAGATCTATATCCATCCAGGATACCTGGGCCAGGTCAATTAGGAAGGCCTCCTCGCTAAAGTGTTTTAGGGAGCGTTTGACAGTGATGAGGGGTGGTCGTTTGACCGCGGACCCGTTACGGACGCAGGCAATAAGGCAGTGATCGCTGAGATCCTGGTTGAAGACAGCTGAGGTGTATTTAGAGGGTATGTTAGTCAGGATGATATCTATGAGGGTACCCATGTTTACAGATTTAGGGTTGTACCTGGTAGGTTCGTTGATAATTTGCGTGAGGTTGAGGGCATCTAGCTTGGATTGTAGGATGGCTGGGGTATTAAGCATATCCCAATTTAGGTCACCAAGCAGTACAAACTCTGAGGATAAATGGGGGGCAATCAATTCACATATGGTGTCCAGGGCACAGCTGGGGGCTGAGGGGGGTCTGTAGCAAGCGGCAACAGTGAGAGACTTATTTCTGGAAAGGTGGATTTTTAGAAGTAAAAGCTCAAACTGTTTGGGCACAGACCTGGATAGTATGATGGAGCTCTGCAGGCTATCTCTACAGTAGATTGCAAGTCCACCCCCTTTGGCAGTTCTATCTAGACGGAAAATGTTATAGTTGGGGATGGAAATTTCAGAATTTTTGGTGGCCTTCCTGAGCCAGGATTCAGACACTGCTAGAACATCAGGGTTGGCAGAGTGTGCTAACGCAGTGAATAACTCAAACTTAGGAAGTAGACTTCTGATATTTATGTGCAAGAAACCAAGACTTTTGCGATTACAGAAGTCATCAAATGATAGCGCCTGGGGAGTAGGCGTGATACTGAGGGCTGCAGGGCCTGGGTTAGCCTCTACATCACCAGAGGAACAGAGGAGGACTAGAATAAGGATACGGCTAAAGGCTTTAAGAACTGGTCTTTTAGTGCGTTGGGTACATAGAATAAAGGGGGCAGATTTCCGGGTGTTATAGAAAAGATTCAGGGCATTATGTACAGACAAGGATATGGAAGGATATGAGTAAAGTGGAGGTAAACCTAAGCGTTGGGTAACAATGAAAGAGATAGTATCTCTAGAGGCATCAATTGAGTCGGTCTCTGAGTGTATGGGGGGAGGGACAAAGGAGCTATCTAAGGCAGGTTTAGCTAGGCTGGGGGGTCTACAGTGATATAGTACAATTAGAAATAACCGAAACAACAATAAACTAACCATGTTTGGGCTGAGGCTAAACATAAACAGGATGTAGTACCGTAAAAAGGAACAGTCCAGCAGATATCAGCTGTATAGCTGAGTTATCATAAGGTCCGGTGGTGAAGCACTTGTGAGTAAGAGGCCATGGATAGCGTGTGCTAGCGGACCAGGGCTAGCAGATGGATGGAATCTTCGTGGTTAACGTCGTAACCACATCAGACGATTTCGTCGGCAGACCAGTCGTGTAGGATCGGCGGGGCTTCGTGTCAACACTAGGTGGTCCCGTCCGGTTGACAGAGAGGTAGATAGCCGGGAGATGGGCCTAGCTCAGGATGATTAGCCAGACCACAGCGTCCGTTTTGTTGTAGCCAGCTGGTAGCGATGAATCCGGAGTTAAAGGTCCAGTGATTCAGTGATTCCGGCGGAAAAACTGATATGATCTGGGTCGATAACGCGCTGTGCAGACTGGCCGAATATCCGGTGATCAATGTCCAATGATTAAAATTAATCCCCCCGGAAAAAAATCCAATGTTTTGGGTGAAACACCGCTAGCTGTGGCTAATAGCAAGTAGCTAGTTCAGTAGCTAGTTCAGTTTAGTGAGTAAGAGGCCACGGATAGCGTGTGCTAGCGGGCCAGGGCTAGCCGATGGATGGAATCTTCGTGGTTAACGTCGTAACCACATCAGACGATTTCGTCGGCAGACCAGTCGTGTAGGATCGGCGGGGCTTCGTGTCAACACTAGGTGGTCCCGTCCGGTTGACAGAGAGGTAGATAGCCGGGAGATGGGCCTAGCTCAGGATGATTAGCCAGACCACAGCGTCCGTTTTGTTGTAGCCAGCTGGTAGCGATGAATCCGGAGTTAAAGGTCCAGTGATTCAGTGATTCCGGCGGAAAAACTGATATGATCTGGGTCGATAACGCGCTGTGCAGACTGGCCGAATATCCGGTGATCAATGTCCAATGATTAAAATTAATCCCGCGGAAAAAAATCCAATGTTTTGGGTGAAACACCGCTAGCTGTGGCTAATAGCAAGTAGCTAGTTAGCTGGCTAGCTAGTTTCAACTGGAGATTCTAGATTCTAGATAAAGGTAAGTCAAAAATAGAATCCGTTCCACATTGAGTGAGGCGGGTTGCAGGAAAGTATATTTTGTAGAAGGATGAAAAGTCTGATAGGGAAATATGTACGAAAAATACAAAAAAACAGGGTATTTACAGGCTATTTACAGACACACGACAGAAACAGGACTGCACTACTTCGCCATCTTGGAATGTTATAAATGATCCCCCTGATAATAATAGTTCTGGTTGACACATCAGAGCTGTTTTCTTCAACATACACAATACTGCAGGAAAAGTATTCCCACATGCAACAAGTAAACAACAGAAGGTTATGCATAGAAGCAGACACACACTCACGTGAGTATGTACTGTAATGATCCACTACATTCATGTCACACCTCACCAGAATACTCTTCTTCCTTTAGATGAGTTTACTCAGGTTACAGTAAAGTTAGTAGCAGAAGTGCTTCTTTCAGGAAAGAGGAAAGAGTCATCATGACATCTGTTCAGACCAGATGCATTCTCAAAACGTCTGTATAGCTTACTCATATGATTGAGGCCCATTTGTTTTCCATATTGACTGAGTCAATGTGCAGGGTACGAGGTAGTAATGAGGCTCTATACTAGGAGTACCAGTACTGAGTCAATGTGCAGGGAGTCAATGTGCCTAGTATATAGCCTCATTACTACCTCATCCTCTTGGTATGGGAACTGCTTGGCATCCGACCGTAAGGCTACAGAGGGTAGAGTGTACGGCCCAGTATATAACTCGGGCTGAGCTCCCTGCTATCTAGGACCTCTATACCAGGAGGTGTCAGATGAAGGCCCGAAGAAATATGTCAAAGACTCCAGCCACCCACACACACACACACACACACACACACACACACACACACACACACACACACACACACACACACACACACACACACACACACACACACACACACACACACACACACACACACACACACACACACACACATTGAATCAGTACTGGTACTCCTAGTATATAGCCTCAATACTACCTCGTACCCTGCACATTGACTCAGTACTGGTACTCCTGGGATATAGCCTCATTACTACCTCGTACCCTGTACATTGACTCAGTACTGGTACTCCTGGGATATAGCCTCATTACTACCTCGTACCCTGCACATTGACTCAGTACTGGTACTCCTAGTATATAGCATCATTACTACCTCGTACCTTAAACATTGACTAAGGACTGGTACTCCGAGTATATAGCCTCATTACTAACTTGTAGCCTGCACATTGACTAAGTACTGGTACTCCGAGTATATAGCCTCATTACTAACTTGTAGCCTGCACATTGACTTAGTACTGGTACTCCTAGTATATAACCTCATTACTACCTCGTACCCTGCACATTGACTCAGTACTGGTACTCCTAGTATATAGCCTCATTACTACCTCGTACCCTGCACATTGACTCAGTACTGGTACTCCTAGTATATAGCCTCATTACTACCTCGTACCCTGCACATTGACTTAGTACTGGTACTCCTAGTATATAGCCTCATTACTACCTCGTACCTGAACATTGACTCAGTACTGCTACTCCTAGTATATAGCCTCATTACCACCTCATACCCTGCACATTGACTCAGTACTGGTACTCCTAGTATAGAGCCTCATTACTACCTCGTACCCTGCACATTGACTCAGTACTGGTACTCCTGGGATATAGCCTCATTACTACCTCGTACCCTGCACATTGACTCAGTACTGGTACTCCTAGTATATAGCCTCATTACTACCTCGTACCCTGCACATTGACTCAGTACTGGTACTCCTAGTATATAGCATCATTACAACCTCGTACCCTGCACATTGACTCAGTACTGGTACTCCTAGTATATAGCCTCATTACTACCTCGTACCCTGCACATTGACTCAGTACTGGTACTCCTAGTATATAGCATCATTACTACCTCATACCCTGCACATTGACTCAGTACTGGTACTCCTGGTATATAGCCTCATTACTACCTCGTACCCTGCACATTGACTCAGTACTGGTACTCCTAGTATATAGCCTCATTACTACCTCGTACCCTGCACATTGACTCAGTACTGGTACTCCTAGTATATAGCCTCATTACTACCTCGTACCCTGCACATTAACTCAGTACTGGTACTCCTAGTATATAGCCTCATTACTACCTCGTACCCTGCACATTGACTCAGTACTGGTACTCCTAGTATATAGCCTCATTACTACCTCGTACCCTGCACATTGACTTAGTACTGGTACTCCTAGTATATAGCCTCATTACTACCTCGTACCTGCACATTGACTCAGTACTGCTACTCCTAGTATATAGCCTCAATACCACCTCATACCCTGCACATTGACTCAGTACTGGTACTCCTAGTATAGAGCCTCATTACTACCTCGTACCCTGCACATTGACTCAGTACTGGTACTCCTGGGATATAGCCTCATTACTACCTCGTACCCTGCACATTGACTCAGTACTGGTACTCCTAGTATATAGCCTCATTACTACCTCGTACCCTGCACATTGACTCAGTACTGGTACTCCTAGTATATAGCATCATTACTACCTCGTACCCTGCACATTGACTCAGTACTGGTACTCCTAGTATATAGCCTCATTACTACCTCGTACCCTGCACATTGACTCAGTACTGGTACTCCTAGTATATAGCATCATTACTACCTCATACCCTGCACATTGACTCATTACTGGTACTCCTGGTATATAACCTCATTACTACCTCGTACCCTGCACATTGACTCAGTACTGGTACTTCTAGTATATAGCCTCATTACTACCTCGTACCCTGCACATTGACTCAGTACTGGTACTCCTAGTATATAGCCTCATTACTACCTCGTACCCTGCACATTGACTCAGTACTGGTACTCCTAGTATATAGCCTCATTACTACCTCGTACCCTGCACATTGACTCAGTACTGGTACTCCTGGTATATAGCCTCATTGTTTTTATTGTCTCACTACTTCCTTTTAATTTAGCTAATATTTGTCTTACATTTTAACTGTGAATTGTTGGAAATTGGCTCGTAAGTAAAAATGTCACTGTAAAGTCTACACCTTTTGTATTCGGCGCATGTGACAGATAACATTTTATTTGATTTTAAGAATATCATACCTAATCATAAACCAGTGTGAAAACTCCTGCAGTTATAGAATGACTTATTCATTGACTGACTGTTGTCTTGTGTGTATGCTACTCCTCCCCCAGTGTGGTCTAAGAACAGTAAGCCTGTCCACACCACCATCCTGAACCCCCACATCCACCTGGTCGGGGAGGAAGCTGCTTGCATCGCGTACATCCGTATCACACAGTATATCAACACCAACAGCATGCTGCGCACCGCCCAGTCTGAGGAGACACACATCTGGCATCGCCGTGACGGCAAGTGGCAAATAGTCCACTTCCACCGCTCTGGATCACCCTCCGCCATCACCAAGTAAGCCAGTCTGGTGAGTGTCTCCTCACCTCTCCTTTACTCTCTATACTGGAGACACTCAGCTCAGATCAGGCCTCCCATCTGGTGGCAGTTGTAGGAATTTCATGAAGACCTTCTAGTACTCAATGCCAGAGATTCTGTAGCTGTACAGGCATGGGCTTCTGTAATAAGGGTCAGTTTTCAATCTTTCTATTTCATCTCTCTTATTCCCTACTATTTGTTTTTGAATGAAGTCAGTTAACCTCTCGTCTCCACCTCTGACCCCAGCTGAACTCCAGAGCAGGAGGGTTTGAGTGAGACGTCTCTCTGAGTGACACCGGTGGGTGACCATCCGGCTGCGTGGGGACATAGAGGGATGCCCACCGTCCTGCCTGAGGAACCTTGAGCCCTCCTGCCCGCCACATCTCATCTCTTTACTTGAAATCAGTTTATGCCTTCTCTCAACTCCTTCACAAGCAAATCGCATTAACGTCCACTTTTTTTATTCAGTTAGACTTACAGTATACCTTACAGCTGCACACAGCAGTACAGTTTATTCTCTGAACCCGGACATGAAAGCTATGATTTAAACATTAAAGATTTACCATGTATCCTTGAAGGGGAATTATAATGCCAATATATCTATGTGTTTGTTAACTTGAAACACATTGGATCATGAGATGTGGGAAAGCATTCACTAAGCGTGAAATGTTCTTTTTGATAATGAATATCTTATGGTGTATTCCAGATTGATAATCCACTACCACATGATCATGGCGCCTCAAGAGCACATTTAACGTAGACAACAGAGGAAACCATACTTTGCCCTCACAGGTTTAAATGATTAAATGGCTGACCGTTGGTCTGAATAGCCACTTACCTTATGTGTTGATATGACTAGGGCAGCAAACTGCCATTTCTCTACTTCAATGCAATACACATCCCTCAACACTCCTCCCTCAACACTGCTCCCTCAACAATTCTCCCTCAACACTTCTCCCTCAACACTTCTCCCTCAACACTTCTCCCTCAACACTTCTCCCTCAACAATTCTCCCTCAACACTTCTCCGTCAACACTTCTCCCTCAACAATGTTCCTTCAACAATGCAGTACATAAATCATTTAATAATAACAAGAGTCCAGTCAGAAATATCAAGTAATCAAAGTAATACTAACATAAATATGTACATAATAGAACATAATACTGGTTGTGGGAGGAGCATCAAAGCACTTCTTTACGTTCTTCCAATCAGGACTGTGGGTATTTACCATATATCTTCCCCACTGTTTTGTGTTATCAATACAAACCCCCTCTTGCTTGTTAGAGCAGTTTAACTTCCTTTCAACAGACAGTGTAAACTACAGTATTCTGCCTACTTCAGAGTAAGAAGCTATTTATAACAGACCACTAACACTGCCCCAGGATGTTCTGCAATAAGTTAGATTGGTGTTTTTACACTAAATGGTGTGTTCTTCTGATAAAGATTTGTTGTGGATTTAAAAAATGACAATGAATTTGAGTGACTTTGTTTTATTGATGCGTCCCATTCCCTCTATGTCTTCACTCTCCAGTGTTAACATCTCTGTTTATTGCATGCAAGTGTATAAAGGAGCAGTGGATCTCTCTGCTTGTGTTTCCAGTTCTCATTATGGTACTGTATAGGAGGAGCACAGCATTTTTATTTATTTATGTATTATTTATTCATTTATAGGGGACAATGCACATTAATCAACATCAACATTACAATAATGCAACATCCATGTAAATGTGCCAGGGTTAGCCATAAGCTAATTTGCACGTGTATTCCCAGGCCAGGTAAAGGCAGTTACACAGCCACAGTACAAAGTCACAGTAAAACAATACAAAATACAAATACATTACATCCAATAATATATCATTCTAACACCAACAACTTATTCGTAATAAAAACACTGTCGTCTTACATATGATGAACCACAGATAACTCATGTGCACAGGTTTGGATAGATTTTATCCATGTTTTCAATTTAAATGTAAAAGTACATCAGTGTAGCTTTTCAAGTCCCTGGGCATTACATTCCAGTATATTGTAGCTCTAACAGAGAAGGCTGATTGTCAGAATGCGACGATGAAATGCGGTAGGCGAAGTCAAACGCAGGACAAAGAGCTTACTGGAAACGTACTTTACTTGAAAGTAACCAGAGAAGAAAACAATCTCCACACAAGGAGGAAAAACAACCCGCACACGAACACTGTCGATGACGAATACAATAACACACAACACACAATGAACGACAGAGGGTTAAATAGGGAATACAATACAACGTAATGGGGAACAGGTGTACACAATCAGGACAAAACAAGTCAAACACCGAAACATAGATCGGTGGCAGCTAGTACTCCGGGGACGACGAACGCCGAAGCCTGCCCGAGCAAGGAGGAGGAGCAGCCTCGGCTGATTCCGTGACACTGATTGACCGAATTTGCTGTGTGGAAAAGGGACAACGCAATCCCCTCTAGTTACTGCCCTTGTTATCATGCAGGTGCTTTCCTTGAGCATGATATGCTGACATAAGAGTGGAGAGGCAAGGCCATGCAGGATCTTAAAGACAAGGCTGCATCTCCATACTGCTTAAAGCTATCCAGACTGAATAAATTATGTCTGTGAATGATGTGACAATGGTGGGATCGTAGGATTTTTATTTTTTTGTATATGTGACGCTTTCTTTCTATATATTATTCTGGATAGTTCTTTTGAGGCATGCAAGTTTGTAATGTGCCGAAGTTGATGTGTGTGTGTTTTTAATTGTTTTTATCTAAAGGGTCAATATCGTAATTTGCAAATATTATATAATATATTGTGAATGTGGGTCTGTAAATCAAAACATATTATTATGTTAAGGTATTGCAAATATTTTACAGTGTTTTAAGTTATCATAGTTTCAGCAATGTGATCTAAACATCTTCAATCATAGTATTATTTGGAATTATTGAATTGATTTGATTATGAAGACACTTTCCTGTCACTGTGGAAGAATGTCACGTTCTTTTACCTTTTTTTAGAAAATGTGACCTTATGGTCAAAGTGTAAGGCAACTTGCTGTTGTCTGGGCTCCCCGCTTGTGCCATTAAACCCCTGCAAGCCCCTCTCTACCTTCAGGCTCTGCTCAAACCCTACAACCCAACCTGAGTTCTTCGTTCTGACACCTCTGGTCTCTTGGCCCTCCCACCCCTTCGGGCCCAGTCCAAGCTCTTCTCTGTCCTGGCACCCCAATGGTGGAACCAGCTTCCCCCTGAAGCTAAGATAGCAGAGTCCCTGCCCATCTTCCGAAAGCATCTGAAACTCTACCTCTTCGAATAGTATCTTAAAATATCCCACAACACCCCCCACCCCCCCCTAAAAAAAAGCCTTTTGTGAACTAACATCCAAACTTGACTATTTCCCGCCCTTACTAGCTCTGACTTTGCTAATAGCTACTTTATTGAATAAATAATTACTCACAATGACTGTGATATGTGGTTGTCCCACCTAGCTATCTGAAGATAAATGCACTAACTGTAAGACACTCTGGATAAGAGCGTCTGCTAAATGACTAAAATGTCAAATGTAAAAAGGCAGTATGAAAGCAGTATGGCATTTCTCTTTAAACTTCTCCAGCCGTTGAGCAGGGGCGAGTTTCATGAAACCACTTCTGAGAGATGGCACTTAGGTGTTCCTCCCACTCTGTTTTCATGTTAATGCCTACAGTATCTGATTTCCTTCCTGTATTGACAGCTAGAGGAAAGTTAATGTTATCTTGAATGAAACACCATCAAGTAGAACATCTTATTACATTGATATATTAGTGACTATAGCCCTTGTTGTGTATAGGACTGCACATCTAACATTGAACCAGTCATGTTAATGACTTTTATTAAGAACAGTGATGGTGTATAAAAATCATCATATTAATTAAAGCATGTAATTCAATCTGTATTCCACAAAGTCTGTCTAATCATCTACATAAAAACATATATAAATTGAAAAAAATATCAACGCAACCTGTAAAGTGTTGGCCCATGTTTCATGAGCTGAAATAAAAAATCTGATATTTTCCATACACACAAAAAGCTTATTTCTCTCAAATTTTGTGCACAAATTTGTTTACATCACTGATAGTGAGGATTTCTCCTTTGCCAATATAATCCATCCATGTGACAGGTGTGGCATATCAAGAAGTTGATTAAACAGCATGATCATTACACAGGTGCACCTTGTGCAATTGGAATGCTGACTGCAGGAATGTCCACCAGAGCTGTTGCCAGAGAATTTAAATGGTACTTTCATGGTGCGAACAGCCCGTTCCATCTCATCTCATAGATGCTCTATTGGGTTGAGGTCTGACTGCGCAGACCACTCAAGTAAACTGAACTCGCTGTCATGTTCCAGGCAATGTTTTTTCACTCCTCAATTATCCAGTGTTGATTGCGTGGCCACTGGAGACGCTTCGTCTTGTTTTTAGCTGATAGGAGTGGAACCCGGTGTGGTTGTCTGCTGCAATAGCTCATCGACGAGCTGCGATCGACGAGTTGTCCATTCCGAGATGCCGTTCTGCACACCACTGTTGTACTGCGCTGTTATTTGCCTGTTTGTGGCCCGCCTGTTAGTTTGCACAAACGATTTTTGCCATTCTCACATTTTTACATTTTACATTTAAGTCATTTAGCAGACGCTCTTATCCAGAGCGACTTACAAATTGGTGCATTCACCCTATAGCCAGTGGGTTAACCACTTTACAATTAATTTTTTAATTTTTTAATTTATTTATAAAAAAAAATTTTTTGGGGGGGGTAGAAGGATTACTTCATCCTATCCCAGGTATTCCTTAAAGAGGTGGGGTTTCAAATGTCTCCGGAAGGTGGTGAGTGACTCCGCTGTCCTGGCGTCGTGAGGGAGCTTGTTCCACCATTGGGGTGCCAGAGCAGCGAACAGTTTTGACTGGGCTGAGCGGGAACTATGCTTCCGCAGAGGAAGGGGAGCCAGCAGGCCAGAGGTGGATGAACGCAATGCCCTCGTTTGGGTGTAGGGACTGATCAGAGCCTGAAGGTACGGAGGTGCCGTTCCCCTCACTGCTCCATAGGCAAGCACCATGGTCTTGTAACGGATGCGAGCTTCAACTGGAAGCCAGTGGAGTGTGCAGAGGAGGGTCAAATTCTCCTTTGACCTCTCTCATCAAGCTCTGTTTTATACCACAGGACTGTCCCATAGGACTGCCACTGACTCGATATGTTCTGTTTGTCGCACCATTCTCTGTAAACCCTAGACACTGCCATGCATGAAAAGCCCAGGAGGGCAGCCCTTTCTGAGATACTGGATCCGGCGTGCCTGGCACCGACAATCATACCAGATCAAAGTCGCTTAGGTCACTCATTTTGCCCATTCTAATGTTCAATCGAACAGTAACTGAATGCCTCGATGCCTGTCTGCCTGCTTTATATAGCAAGCCACGGCCACGTGAGTCACTGTCTGTAGGAGCGATCCAGTATCATGAACGGGATGGTGTACCTAATAAACTGTCCAGTGAGTGTGTAAATCAACAGTATTCCGCTTCTTCTTCTCCAAAAGTCAGGGATACCACAAAACCTAACTGAGTAGTTGTTATAGGCTTGCATTAAGTGGTATTGCTAATTTGCATGAAACTAGTTTAATTAAAGTTTTGTTTCATTTGTGTTTTGTCTAAAACAAAATAGTCCTCAAGATACCTTACTTAAGAGGACATTACTAATTAGTAGTAATGGACATACATTTACATTTTTAGATCTGCTTTTATGTCTAGACTGACTTTTGTGTTCTTCTGTGGAAGCTATACATAAAAGGTTTGTAAGCTGCCCTATGCCTTAAAAGATACAGGGGCCACAATTTGACAATGGTTGCAACCTGGTCTCAGAGCATTTCGTATTAATCTGTATGTAAATCTGAGGAACTTTTGGTATGGTTACATAAAATAGATGGTTACATAAGGCAAAACATTTAAGTAGAGTGGTTAGTCGGGGTGGATGGGTTGCGAGTTCGAATCTCATCACAGATCTCGAATCTCATCACAGACAACTTTATAATTGTTGCTACTTAGAAGCATTTCAACTGCTCACTACTTTAACTACTTTAATAATAATAATAATATGCCATTTAGCAGACGCTTTTATCCAAAGCGACTTACAGTCATGTGTGCATAAATTTTTACGTATAGGTGGTCCCGGGGATCGAACCCACTACCCTGGCGTTACAAGCACCATACTCTACCAATTGAGCTACAGAGGACCACTTTACACCTACTTAGCGTGTTAGCGTGGTCCTCTGTAGCTCAGCTGGTAGAGCACGGCGCTTGTAACGCCAAGGTAGTGGGGTCGAACCCCGGGACCACCCATATACAAAAAAAAAATGTATGCACGCATGACTGTAAGTCACTTTGGATAAAAGCGTCTGCTAAATGGCATATTATTATTATTATTATTATTATTAGCTAAACCTTCCCCTAACCTTAACCCTTTTAGCTAACCCTTCCCTTACCTTAACCGTAACCCTAACCCCTAGCCTAGCTAACGTTAGCGAGACTAGCTAACGTTAGCACCTAGCTAGAATCTGTAACATATAATACGTTTTGCAAATCCGTAACATATTGTACTTTTGAAAATTCGTAACATATTATATAAAATGGGTGCTGAACATACACAAATTAATACATACCATATGAAACGTAAAATATAATACTAAATGAGTGTCTCGGACATACGTACAGAGTAATATGAAATGCTCTGAGACCAGGTTGATAGTGTAGTCACTGGCTCGAATGAGCGGATGTCAAACATCACCAACTGTTGATAAAAAACTTTTCACACAAGAGAGGACTTAGATGAGATAAAAGCTATGTGAAGAGCATAATACTTCTCTAAAGTAAATACATTTAGTCATTTTTCTCCAGGAAATCTGGATTTTAGATTTTTGCCATTTTGACTTTGGTGAGTGAATCTGGTCAGTTTATTTATATGCTTTTTCTTTATTAAATTAGTTTTAAGGTTACTGCAAGAGTTATATATGTTGATTGATACTTGAGGAAACGACCAGTCTTTTTACAATTCATTTATGATAATGTAGGCTCCAGGCTACTATAAATTGCATGCAATTGATCATAATTTGCAAATATAATGGTAATTATATGGTTGAACACATTGTATATGAATGCGTTGCTGGTTTGCCGGAAACACCAGTCCTGGACTAAAAAGCGATTTCAATAGACATTCTTTATTGATACTGTTTTTTAGTTGAGGACTAGGCTTAATCTCTGTCCGGGAAACTGGTCCATAGAATATTAACCTTCCCAAGGTACCATTACTAATAAAACCAATCTTTACAACAACAAAAAACAGTTATTGAATTTAGATATTACCAAAAAAAACGAATACAAAAATGTGGACCTATATTAAGGATCTCTACATTGATATTGATAGTGTTGTAATGGATCAAATAATTTAATCAAATCTGTTGTTACATGCGCCGAATACAACAGGTGTAGACCTTACGGTGAAATGCTTACTTACAAGCCGTTAATCAACAATGCAGAGTTTTTTTTTAAGTATGTAAGAAAGTATTTGCTAAAATTACCAATTAAATAATAGGTTCATGCTTTTTTGAATATGTTTATTCTATTGCAGCTAATAAGGGTTAAAGTTAGGGATTTTTTAATTGTGTTCCTTGGGTTATGTTTTAGATATTTAATTTTCTCTATTCATCCAGCTCACCTGTGGACAATCATCATTACATAATATGGTAGTAAATGCCTAACAATGTTAAGTGGAACAAAATATAATGTTTGCAAGCAGGCACAGCATACTTCTGGTTTTCTGTTCACACCAGGCATGCACGGCATACAAAAGTGACAAAGTATTTCTGTCACCCTGACAAACAAGTGTGTTGTCTTGTCTACAAGCCTGTCTTTCATTTGTAGAGTATCACCACATTATGATCCGTTCACGTAAATTCACACAGTTTTGATGATAATGCTCCTGTGAGACTTCTGCTAAATGTCACTTGTCTTGTGCAGGCTGAAGATAAATGGATCCTCTGATTACTATAGTTCTGGTGGTGACAGCAACAGCAGCACAAGGTGAGACATGATATTACACAGAACAGAGTATAAGGCCTATCCAAGACTTAATAAGACACAAACAACATTGATGCTAATAGTGGAACATGTTCTGCTAATCCAATTTACATTTATTATCTTCTATAGTTAAGAAAATGTACAAAAAAATAATAATAATCAGCCAAAAAGAGTTAAATAAATAAACAAGAACTGCGATATATACAGTGCATTTGGAAAGTATTCAGACCCCTTCACTTTTTCCAAATGTTGTTACGTTACAGCCTTATTCTAAAATGGATAAAAAATAAAAAATAATCCTCATCAATCTACACACAATACCCCATAATGACAACATGATAACAGGTTTTTAGAAATTTTTGCAAATTCTTGAGATCTTTCTACAACTTGATTGGAGTCCACCTGTGGTAAATTCAATTCACTGGACAGGAATTGGAAAGGCACACACCTGTCTATATAAGGTCCCACAGTTGGACGTTATATGATGGAATATGAAGAAAAATTCACCAAATTATTTTTTAATCTTCAACATAGAAATGCTACCAAAAAGAATTTACTGAAACTTGTAACAAATGACGGAGTCACCCATGATTCACCAAACCATATTTTGAAAGAGGAAGAAAAGTACTTTAAGCATATGTTTTTGTTTCAGTCTCCTCCTTCTCCACTAACCGAAGTTAATTGTATCGATTTTCTTTCTATGAATAATGTAAAATTAACAGCTGTACAGACAGACTCATTTGAAGGCCAAATTGCAGACGAGGAACTTCTCGATGCAATTAAAGCCTTTAAGACGGGGACAACTCCAGGGCTGGATGGCATACCAGTCGAGGTATACCAAACCTTTTGTGATGCACTCGGAGGACCGTTATTAGCATGTTTTAACCCCTCCTATAAAAATGGTAGCTTATCAGATGCTCAACAAGAAGGTATTTTTTAATTATTACTGAAACAGGACCTACAGTGGGGAAAAAAAGTATTTAGTCAGCCACCAATTGTGCAAGTTCTCCCACTTAAAAAGATGAGAGAGGCCTGTAATTTTCATTCCAGGTGAAGCTGGTTAAGAGAATGCCAATAGTGTGCAAAGCTGTCATCAAGGCAAAGGGTGGCTATTTGAAGAATCTAAAATCTAAAATAGATTTTGATTTGTTTAACACTTTTTTGGTTACTGCGTGATTCCATATGTGTTATTTCATAGTTTTTATGTCTTCACTATTATTCTACAATGTAGAAAATAGTAAAAAATTAAGAAAAACCTTTGAATGAGTAGGTGTTCTAAAACTTTTGACCGGTAGTGTATATATTTATATATTTTTTCAAAAACAACATATATTGTAAATTATACAGACAATTACATTGATGGAAACTACAATCTATCTGCAATATTACATTTGATCTAACCCCTAAAAAATTAAAATAAATAAACATCTAGGAGTCTTAGGCCTAGTTTACTGGTCTGTAACCAGAATGAATATGTGCATTTACATTAGAAATGAGCGTTTAAGGACCATGTTGGATGCATATTTGCCCAGGAGACATCAATTTACCGAGTTCAGGGCCAGCTCCGTCTTCACCTATTGGTCGGCCAGTTCAAGCAGATTATTAGTTGTTCAGATGGTGACGAAAAAATTTATATACAAAATAGAAACTACAAACAGGTATGCCCAAACTACAGACTCAAAACCAAACTAAAGGCTTCATGGCCACTAAACAAAACTAGCAGCCTCACGGCTCTGCAAGCTTGGACACTGACTGACGATCACCTTAATTGGCAGCACCTGATGTGCTTATCAACCAGGCTCAACACCTGGACAAGGTTGCTGCTGTCCCCTGGGTGAATGGAGTGTGGAAGTGTATCCTGAATAGTGTGTTTGTCTATGTCCTAACACTAAGCTTGTCCCCATACCATAACATACTGACATAAAATCATTGCTCCACAGTTAATGCCGCGGCCTGTAATCTCTCTCATGAGAATGGAACTCATCAATGCTATGGGGCTTTGGGAGAATCTTTGTCCTTACACCTGCCTGCAGACAGTATCAATGAAGAAATAACTTTGAGGAAAGGTGATAAACATATTCTGCTCTTCAAAACTGGAGAAAACTGGAGATTTAAATTGTATCTTGAATATGTGAATCGCTCTGAGATCTTTAAGAATGGAACATTCAGAATGGACAGAGTTATAGAGGACGACTCTGGAGATTACCAATTGAAAATATATAATTCAGAGGGAACAATGTTGCGCACAGTCAACATGCTACTGGAGACACAAGGTACAAAACCTTTTTGTATTTTAGTTAGGCCTAAATACTTCATAGATCATCAGTAGTAGCAGTAGTACAACACAGAGAGAACATTGTTATGACATAGAGAATATAATGCTTAATTAATATATTGTGTTTGCATCAATCAGAGTTAGGGTATTTGAGGCATCTCTTGTGTTTGTGTCTGTCAGCCCCGGTGTCAGAGCCAGTGTTGTCTCACCTCTGTCTGCCTCATGGAGAGACCGTGGTCACATGCTCTTCAGAGGGAGATGGTCTTCAGTACAGCTGGACCCTGAACAGCCAGAATCTGACCAGGAGTGTAGCCTATGACGTCTACCAGATCAGTGTCATCACGTTGAAGAGTGATGTGACAGGAACCCTGACCTGTACGGTTCAGAATAAAGTTAGCACCAGCAACTCTACTATTGATCTCCCCTTGGCCTGCCCAGGTAATGTCAGGACAGTTTACTTAATTCCCACCTTTTGAATTAAGAGTACAACTCTGTTTCATTTGCATGGTCAACAAGTGTTGTGTCCTGATGTTTTCTTTCTAGTTGTCTCTTCCCAGTTTCCTTTTGTAGCTGTGACTCTGACTGTTGGAATTCTCACATTACTTCTTGCACTGTTTGTCGGTATTAACCATCTACTCAAGAAACGAAGATCCAGATTTGATACTTCAGGTAAAATGTTTAAAGTAATTTATTTTCATGTCCAGAACATACATTTGAAATGTTGAATAAACATGACATTTTGTTTCATGTCCAGATTGTACAACAGCTTTCCTTTCATTTTTCAGAAAACGGTGACGAGGGTGTTGTATACGCTGATGTGAAAATAGGCAAGAAAAGAAATCCAGCAAGGAAGCAGAGGCCCCCAGCCACAGAGATGGTGGAGTATGGACAGATCAAAATGGCTGTGAACCCGGATGTGGCAGCCAGCCCATAGACTCAAGGGTAGACATTTTATCCACATGTTGCTTTATAAAGCAGATATAAGACAAGGGTTGACTGAACATTATGTGGATGCACTGATTGAGTAGATCAGACAGACCATCAAACTTAAAGACTAGTGCCAAATCAACACAACAAGATGACATCATGCATCGTGCAACGGATGCAAAGAAGATGCACTGCATGTAGTTTTGAGTTTGTTAACATGAATAATAATCTCATTTTGAATTGCATATTGCACAATGGTATAACAAATTTAAAGTATTTAAACTTTTCCTTAACCATGCTATCAATTGATCTGTATTTCAATGTTTGAATGGATCCTCTCTAGAGTGCTGGCAAGTCAGAACTTAACTCTATTGCTAGAGAGAAAGCATGTGAACATTTCCTTTGAAACTGAGCTGCAATATCATACTGTAAATGTAATGCTTTCTTTCTTTTGAGGCATCCATGTTGTTGTACCAATGTTTATTTGTGTTCAAATCCTCATTTACAATTGTTATATAATATATTGTTAATGAGGGACTGTAAATAAATAAACTATCTTTTTACATTGTTTAAAGTATTTAGAGCTATTCATGTGTGATTTCTTACATATATTGTTGCAGTGATAATTCAAAACAATTATATTGGTAAGAGAATAAAAGATAAGACAAAACTGTATTTAGTTGTATGTATGAAACAAAGTTGTGGAAACTCAAGAAATCAAGTTGACAAAATTTAACTTTTTAAGACAATGGGTTAAATCATATTTTTAAGATGTTTACTCGACAATGCAATGACTTTTGTATGATCTGTTATGGAGGTGTGAGGACCCCCGGTGACACATCAGAGAGCACCATCAATGTAAAGTATTGGGCAGTTTGAATGTGAAACTTCAAAGTGCACAATATTTAATTGAATCGTTCCTATTGAACCAGTCAATGTCTCCCTGTGAAAATGTATCTGTGTAATAATAAAATGATTGAATGTGATGACCCACAACAGATAATTGTGGAAGACAATAGTTTTTTCTGAAATCATACACTTATATTGCTAATGTATTGCTATGTAGCTCAGTTGATAGAGCATGGCGTTTGCAACGCCAGGGTTGTGGGTTTGATTCCCACGGGGGCCAGTATAAAAAAAATATATGTATTCACTAACTGTAAGTCGCTCTGGATAAGAGCGTCTGCTAAATGACTAAAATGTAAATGTAAATGTAAAAATTACAGATATTAGATATTACAGTATTACTATTCCTCTTCCTGCTTCAGTGCTGCTGACACTTACAGATGGTCCAAAATCCCTTGTTCTCATCAAACTACATGAAGGAAAAGGTAGTGAACGAAAACTCACAATGTGTAATAAGTTACAACTTCTGTTTTTGCAAACAGGTACTTGTGGTTGGGTGTTCACACCAAGCAACGTGTGACATAAAGAAGTGTTCTCTTCCTGACACGCCAGTAAGTTGTCTTGTCAACAAGCCTGTCTTTCATTTATAGTGCATCATAAAATGCAATGTATACATTTTTACATTACATTTACATTTACGTCATTTAGCAGACGCTCTTATCCAGAGCGACTTACAGCTTAATCCTGTAGCTTAATTCACTCTTCTTGTGCAGGCAGAAAATAAATGATCCCCTTGGTAATTTTAGTGCTGGTGGCCAAAGCAGCAGCACAAGGTAAGACATTATATTACAAAGATTATAATGAAATCTATTGTATTGAACATGAGCTCAGCTATGGTAGGATCCAAAAAGGAAATCGCAAAAAAAATGGTTATCGTTGAAAATGTTCTGTGAATACCAATTGACATTTATTAGTCAGTTACTGTAGAAAATCCCCTCTCTTAGCCTCCATTCAAAGACACTAGCTATGAGACACTTTCCACTAGCATAGAGCAGAGGTAATGGGGGGGATGGAATTTCCATTGTTTACAGCTACTCTGCCCCCCAACTTTCACACCCTTGCTCCTGGAACATTCCTGTCAGAACGCTGAGTGTGGATGTGGTGCAGGGAATCAAGCGCAGGAACAAGGGTGTTCGTCAACAGACTTTAGTAATCCAAAATAGTAACTCCAAACAGGTGAATAGCCAACCCAACCGGGAGGCATGAACAAATTACGCACACACACAACAGTGCGTAAAAACAAGAAAAGGCGCACGCAGTGCGGACTCTCGACACAAACAACACGAGAGAGAAAACCCATCAACAGCAACAGCTGACATAACAATTACACATAACACCTGACCCAACACACGATAACTAAATAGGAAACAAAATCAAACACTAACAAGGGACAGGTGTACAAACAGACAAAACCAAACAAACATGAAACATCGAACGGTGGTAGCTAGTACTCCGGGGACGACGACCGCCGAAGCATGCCCGAACAAGGAGGAGGAGCAGCCTCGGCCGAAACCGTGACAGTACCCCCCCCTTGACGCGCGGCTCCAGCCGTGCGCCGATCCCGGCCTCGGGGACGACCAGGACGACGCGGAGCAGGGCGCGTAGGATGACCCCGATGGAACTCGGTCAGCAGGGACAGGTCTAATATGTCCCTCCTCGGCACCCAGCACCGCTCCTCCGGGCCGTACCCCTCCCACTCTACGAGATATTTGAGACCCCCCATCCGGCGTCTCGAATCAAGGATGGACCTCACAGTGTACGCCGGAGCCCCCTCGATGTCCAACGGGGGCGGAGGAGTCTCCTCTATCTCATAGTCCTGGAGTGGACCAGCTACCACCGGCCTGAGGAGAGACACATGGAACGAGGGGATAATATTCCTCTAATCAATAGGCAGTTCTAACCTGTAACACACCTCGTTCAACCTCCTCAGGACTTTGAATGGCCCCACAAACCGCCGACCCAGCTTCCGGCTGGGCAGGCGGAGGGGCAGGTTTCTGGTCGAGAGCCAGACTCGATCTCCAGGTGCGTATACAGGCCCCTCACTGTGGTGGAGATCGGCGCTCGTCTTATGCCGACGGATGGCCCGCTGCAGATGGACGTGGGCAGCGTTCCATGTCTCCTCCGAGCGCCCCACCCACTCATCCACCGCAGGGGCCTCGATCTGGCTCTCGTGCCAAGGTGCCAAGGTGCCAGAACCGGCTGGTACCCTAACACACACTGGAAAGGGGTTAGTTGGGTGGAGGAGTGGCGGAGAGAGTTCTGCGCCATCTCGGCCCACGGAACGTATCTCGCCCACTCCTCCGGCCGGCCCTGGCAATAAGACCTCAGAAACCTACCCACATCCTGGTTGACACGTTCAACCTGCCCATTACTCTCCGGGTGGTAACCCGAGGTAAGGCTCACCGAAACCCCCAACCGTTCCAGAAAGGCTCTCCACACTCTGGAGGTGAACTGGGGGCCTCGATCAGACACTATATCCTCGGGTACCCCGTAATGCCGGAAGACATGGGTAAACAGAGCCTCAGCGGTCTGTAGGGCAGTAGGGAGACCCGGCATGGGAAGGAGACGACAGGCCTTCGAGAACCGATCCACAACGACCAGGATGGTAGTATTCCCCTGTGAGGGGGAAGGTCTGTAACAAAGTCCACCGAGAGGTGGGACCAGGGTCGTTGTGGAACGGGCAGGGGTTGTAGCTTACCCCTGGGCAAATGTCTGGGCGCCTTACACTGTGCACACACCGAACAGGAGGAGACATAAACCCTCACATCCCTGGCTAACGTTGGCCACCAGTACTTAGTGCTAAGGCAGTGAACTGTCCGGCCGATACCTGGATGTCCAGAGGAGGGGGACGTATGAGCCCAATAAATGAGGCGATCGCGTACCTCGAGCGGAACGTACGTCCGACCCACTGGACACTGTGGAGGACTTGGGTCGGTGCGTAACGCCCGCTCGATCTCTGCATCGACCTCCCATACCACCGGTGCCACCAGACAAGACTTTGGTAGTATGGGAGTGGGCTCAACGGACCTCTCCTCCGTGTCATACCGCCGAGACAGGGCATCTGCCTTCCTGTTCTGGGACCCAGGGATGTAAGTGATTTTAAACACAAACCGGGCTAGAAACATAGTCCAGCCGGGCCTGGCGAGGATTCAGTCTCCTAGCTGCCCGGATGTACTCCAGGTTACGGTGGTCCGTCAAAATGAGGAAAGGGTGTTGAGCCCCCTCAAGCCAATGCCTCCACACCTTTAGGGCCTGTACCACGGCTAACAGCTCCCTGTCCCCTACGTCATAATTCCGCTCCGCCGGACTGAGCTTCTTAGAATAAAAGGCACAGGGGCGGAGCTTAGGTGGTGTGCCAGACCGTTGTGAGAGGACGGCCCCAATACCGGCCTCGGACGCGTCTACCTCTACCTGGAATGGTAAAGCGGGATCCGGATGCGCCAACACCGGCGCCGAGGTAAACAGGTCCTTCAGTCTCCCAAAAGCCCTGTCCGCCTCAGCTGACCACCGCAAGCGCACCGGACCCCCTTCAACAGAGACGTTATGGGAGCTGCCACCTGTCCAAAACCCCGGATAAACCTCCGGTAATAATTCGCAAAACCCAAGAACTGTTGCACCTCTTTCACAGTGGTTGGGGTTTGCCAATTACGCACAGCTGACACCCGGTCAACCTCCATCTTCACCCCTGACGCAGACAACTGATAACCCAAAAAGGAGACCGACTTCTGAAAGAACAGACATTTCTCTGCCTTGACATATAGGTCATGCTCCAACAGTCTCCTCAACACTCGGCGCACCAGGGCTACATGCTCAGCTCGGGTAGAACTGTACACCAGAATATCGTCTATGTACACGACTACTCCCTGCCCCTGCATGTCCCGGAAAATCTCATCTACAAAGGATTGGAAGACTGAGGGAGCATTCATTAACCCATATGGCATGACGAGATACTCGTAATGACCGGAGGTCGTGCTAAATGCTGTCTTCCATTCATCGCCCTCTCTAATGCGCACCAAGTTATATGCGCTCCTGAGATCCAATTTTGTGAAGAACTGAGCACCGTGTAATGACTCCGTCATAGTCGCAATCAGAGGAAGTGGATAACTGTACTTCACCGTAATCTGATTGAGACCACGATAATCAATACACGGGCGCAAACCTCCATCTTTTTCTTCACAAAAAAGAAGCTTGAGGAAGCGGGTGAAGTGGAGGCCCGTATGTATCCCTGTCTCAGAGACTCGGCGATGTAAGTTTCCATCGCCTTCCTCTCCTCTTGAGACAAGGGATACACATGGCTCCGCGGGAGTGCTGCTCCTAACTGGAGATCTATCGCACAATCCCCCTGTCTATGAGGCGGCAGCTGCGCCGCCCTTGTCTTACTAAACACCAGTGTCAAATCCTCATACTCGGGGGGAATATGCAGTGCGGGCATTTGATTTGGACTCTCCACCGAGGTCGCCCCTATGGAAACACCCAGACATAGCCCCTCACACTGAACAGACCACCCTTTAAGAGCTTTCTCTCGCACACGAAATAGTAGGATCATGGGTAATCAACCAGGGAAGTCCCAGCACCACCGGATACGCAGGAGAGTCAATCAGATAGAGCTGAATCGTCTCCTCATGACCCCCTGCGTCTTCATCCTAAAGGGCGCTGTGACCTCCCTAATTAACCCAGATCCTAACGGACGGCTATCTAGGGCATGTACAGGGAAAGGCTTATCAACGGGAAGGAGAGGAATCCCTAACTCTACACAGAACTGGCGATCTACAAAATTCCCAGCTGCGCCTGAATCTACTAGCGCCTTATGCTGGGAACGAGGTGCAACCTGTGGAAAACAAACAGGCAAGGTTATGTGAACGACAGAAAGCTCTGGGTAAGTAGGGCGCCTACTCACCTGGGAGGACTCCCCAATGCGTGGCCTGCCTTCACCTCCACCGGGGGACCTTCCCCAACACCTAGCCGCGGTGTGCCCTCCACGGCCACAGTTGGTGCAGGGAACGGCCCCCCCTCGGGTTCCTACTCCTCCGTTCTCTAGCGCCAGCACCTCCGAGCTCCATAGGGCTCGGCTCGGAGGTGCCGGAAGGTGGAATGGGCAACCCCCACCCGGGACGTCCACGGGTGGCGAGCAGGGTGTCCAGCCGAATGGCCATGTCGACCAGTTGGTCAAACGACAACGTGGTATCCCTGCACGCCAACTCTCTCTGGACGTCCTCCCGGAGGCTGCAGCGGAAGTGGTCTATGAGGGCCCGCTCATTCCACCCTGCATCTGCCGCTAGAGTCCGGAACTCCAAAGCAAAATCCTGTGCGCTCCTCATCCCCTGTCGGAGGTAGAACAGACGCTCCCCCGCCGCCTTCCCTTCTGGTGGATGGTCAAACACGGCACGGAAGCGGCGGGAGAACTCCGCATAGGTAATAGTAGCGGCGTCTATTCTCCTCCATTCGGCGTTGGCCCACTCCAACGCCTTGCCGGTGAGACAGGAGATGAGGGCGGAGACGCTCTCGTGTTCCGAGGGCGCCGGGTGTACGGTGGCGAGGTAGAGCTCCACTTGCAGCAGGAACCCTTGACACCCGGCAGCGGAGCCGTCGTACGCCCTCGGGAGCGAGAGCCGAATCCCGCTGGGTTCCGGAAGGGGGACAGGAGGACTGACCGATGGGGATGGTCCGGTAGGTGGGGGCGTGGGTACCCCGCTGCTTTCCCATCGGTGGAGAGTGTTCATCACCCGATCCAGGGCGTGACCGATCTGGTTGATCCTGTCCTCCTGCCCACGAAGACGGTCCTCCATAATGTCCGTTGGCGCGGTTGCTCCTGCTGATTCCATGGGTTGATGTGTGATTCTGTCAGAACGCTGAGTGTGGATGTGGTGCAGGGAATCAAGCGCAGGAACAAGGGTGTTCGTCAACAGACTTTAGTAATCCAAAATAGTAACTCCAAACAGGTGAATAGCCAACCCAACCGGGAGGCATGAACAAATTACGCACACACACAACAGTGCGTAAAAACAAGAAAAGGCGCACGCAGTGCGGACTCTCGACACAAACAACACGAGAGAGAAAACCCATCAACAGCCACAGCTGACATAACAATTACACATAACACCTGACCCAACACACGATAACTAAATAGGAAACAAAATCAAACACTAACAAGGGACAGGTGTACAAACAGACAAAACCAAACAAACATGAAACGGTGGTAGCTAGTACTCCGGGGACGACGACCGCCGAAGCCTGCCCGAACAAGGAGGAGGAGCAGCCTCGGCTGAAACCGTGACAATTCCGTTGCTAGGGGCAACTCTGCTGAGCAACTCAACTGACAGGGGTCAGCCAATCACAGGCCGTATCTGGTGGGGTAACAGGCCCCTTTCCTGCCTGTTTCTTTAGTTGAGCTTAGTGTTGCAGAGAGATTGGCATGTGCACAGATATGGGTCTACCTGTGCCCAAGCACCTGCCCCTTTGTCCTCCCACTTACCAAGTGCCCTTTTGTTGGCACTATCCTAAATTAGCCATGGATGGAGATAGGGATTTACTTCATTCTGCGTACTGGCCAATGATTAACTTAGGCATGACATGCCAGCAACAAACGCTGACACTTCACATCCAAGTATATCTGACCAAATTATGAAAGACAAGCATTGTAATTTTGAATTCCGTAAAGTAAGTGTGGAAGAGGTGAAAAATGTGTTATTGTCGATCAACAATGACAAGCCACCGGGGTCTGACAACTTGGATGGAAAAATACTGAGGATAATAGCGGACGATATTGCCACTCCTATTTGCCATATCTTCAATTTAAGCCTACTAGAAAGTGTGTGCCCTCAGGACTGGAGGGAAGCAAAAGTTATTTCCCTACCTAAGAATAGTAAAGCCCCCTTAAATGGCTCAAATAGCCAACAAATCAGCCTGTTACCAACCCTTAGTAAACGTTTGGGAAAAATTGTGTTTGATCAGATAAAATGCTATTTCACTTTCAACAAATTGACAACAGACTTTCAGCACGCTTATATGGAAGGACATTCAACAAGCACAGCACTTACACAAATGACTGATGATTGGCTGAGAGAAATTGATTATAAAAAGATTGTGGGGGCTGTTTTGTTAGACTTTAGTGTGGCCTTTGACATTATCGATCATAGTCTGTTGCTGGAAAAACTGTATGTGTTCTGGCTTTACACCCCCTGCTATATTGTGGATAAAGAGTTTCCTGTCTAACAGAACACAGAGGGTGTTCTTTAATGGAAGCCTCTCCAACAAAATATTTCAAAAACTAAAAGCTTTGTATTTGGGACAAATCCTTTACTAAACCCTATACCTAAACTAAATCTTGTAATGAATAATGTGGAAATTGAGCAAGTTGAGGAGAATAAATTGCTTGGAGTAACCCCTGGATTGTAAACTGTCATGGTCAAAACATATTGATACAACAGTAGCTAGGATGGGGAGAAGTCTGTCTATAATAAAGCTCTGCTCTGCATTCTTAACAGCACTATCAACAAGGCAGGTCATAGTGGTAGCAGGTCATAGTGGTCGTGTGGTCAGGTGCCAGAAAGAGGGATTCACAGTCCCCAAGTCAAGAACAGACTATGGGAGGCGCACAGTACATTTGTACATTTTACATTTTAGTAATTTAACAGACGCTCTTATCCAGAGCGACTTACAGTTAGTGCATACACTTTTCATACAGTACTACATAGAGCCATGACTACATGGAACTCTATTCCACATCAAGTAACTCATGACAGCAGTAAAATTAGATTAAAAAAACAGATAAAAATACACCTTATGGAACAGCAGGGACTGTGAAGCAACACAAACATAGACACATGCATACAAACACACGATAACATACGCACTATACACACGTACACATGGATTTTGTGTTATAGATATGTGGTAGTAGAGTAGAGAGAGGCCTGAGGGCACACACTTGTTGTGAAATCTGTTCTAAATGTATTGTAATGTTTTTAAAATGTATAACTGCCTTAATTTTGCTGGACCCAAGGAAGAGTAGCTGCTGCCTTGGCAACAGCTAATGGGGATCCATAATGAATACAACTACAAAAGATTATAACGGCGATTCTGATCCAACCATTTATTCATACAATGTTGTGCCCCTGGTCTGAGAGGATGGAAGTTCAGTACGTAGCTAGATGTAGAAGGCTAATGTTAACTAGCTAACGTTGCCCATGAATGGAAGTTAGGCTAGCGAGCAAGCCTTTTAGCCAGGTGACCTAGGACAACAAAACATAAGAACGTGTACTGTATGACAGAGTTATAGAACGTTTCCTCAACATGAAAGAGAGGAGGATGGACTTGGTGTTTCTCTACAAGTAGGGTGAGTCAACATATTTTTCTACTTGTAAGAACAAGCGCGCGCACACACATACACACACAGACAGAAATTAGAACCATCAACAGCCACATCATATTTAGTTTTCCCCAGTGATTTTAACCACACACCGCTACTGCCCCTACCCCGTCCGTTGGTCTGCCCGGTATGAAGCTCACGTGCACTCGGTTGTGCCATTATCCCAGTCTGCCCTGCAGGGTATGGAGATTGCGCATGCCCAGTATCCAAACATGCATGGTTTGAGATGCAACCGGTCAAGTGTGTGTAGCGAGCTACTGTTTAAATATCAACAGTACTGCCACAGCAGCATAAGATTTGATTAACACATTTGATTTATGCTACATCATCATCAATATTCGCTCTGGTTGGCTGATAGCCTATGTGCAGCA
This sequence comes from Coregonus clupeaformis, assembly GCF_020615455.1. Classification (NCBI taxonomy): domain Eukaryota; kingdom Metazoa; phylum Chordata; class Actinopteri; order Salmoniformes; family Salmonidae; genus Coregonus; species Coregonus clupeaformis. Next base: position 46,382 of record NW_025535663.1, on the reverse strand, counting down.
GCACTTCATTATTTATTTCCTTATAGAATCATAGCCGTGGGAAGGTTGCTGGAGATGCTGCAGCACCCCCAGACACCCCTGATCAATTAAAATAAATTACCAAAGTTATAGAATTACTGCTGTCTGTTCAGAAATCAATGAAATCATTCAGAAGAGCCTAGTACACCATGTGTAGGGCTATAATTTAGCCACAAAGGATCAAAAGCTTCTTTAATAAAAATAGCCCATCTATATAGTGTGTGTAGCATAACAACTAGGCATAGCCTATAGTCAGGAACGCACAGCAAATCTGTCAGTGAACAGCATGCAGACAAAACAGACCTTTCGCAATTTTTTTTTAAATACAATCGTGGGAAAAACACAGGTTGGAAAGCAACCCACTAGACACAGACGTCAATTCAATGTATATTCCACCTTGGTTGAAACAACGTTGATTAAACCAGTGTGTGCCCCATGAGATGGCTCATGAGATGGCTGAAAAGAGAGAAGACTCTAGTCAGTCTGCTGTAGGCTACCAACATATGTTATCAACTTCCAAATAGGCCTATTGAGCGAACATTGTTAGCATATGATAGCAAAATGTGTAGAACAGCAGGAAACTTGCTTCAAACTGCTACATTTTCTCAGAGGAAATGGGACTTGAAATGCGGTAGTCCGGCCCCGCTCATATTGCACAATGCGTGTCTCCACACACCTAGTCCTAGGCTATTAATGGATTCAAGACAAGGTCGTTTTCATTGATCTCAGATTCTCAGTGTCAAAGCAGCCTGTTTCGATCATTTGTGCGGTATTCAAAAATATTCTGCCAGTCTCCAGTCATGTAAAATGAAGTAGAATTACCCTAGGCTACTAAAAACCTTCCCCATGTGTACAACTTCTGTAAAGGATTTTCCTCTCCTTCTCTTTGCCTCTACGAGAATGCCATGATATGCATGCAATGCTTTATTATAAAGGTGCAATTTATTTTTCATGCGTTACAGTACCTCAGAGTTCAGTTGATGTATAGTTAATCTGTAAATGTCATAGGTTCTTATTACTATGTTAGTAGATGCTTATACATACTTATTTCACTGTATATATGGTAGTAATTCATGCCTGAGTACTAGCCATTTTACTTACTCCTGTTTATCTGGACATCATGGCATCATTTATGTGTGTCTTAGCTATTCAGACCATGAGGTAAAATCTCTCCCCATTAGTTACTCTGGGTCAAGATGGCTGCCAGCCAGTCATTGTTCACCCTCACCCAAAATGGCCAGCCTATGACGTCATCATGCCCCTGTCACTTGCTAGCCACATCCAAAATGTCTGCTAGTTTACATATTAGCATTCTAGCATGCTACCTCTAACCCTTAGCCCCACTAGCGGCTACCTGTACTGCACATGGGGTTTACACAGCTCTGGCCTAAAGCCTGAGGCCTACTAACCCTGGCCTACTATCCTAGCGTGATAGGCCCAATTGTTTATAATATGTTCTACTACCCACAGCCTCTGGTCTGCTAGCCTAGCATGCTAGCCTTCCTTGTGTATACTCTCTGCTACTACTAGCCCATGGCCTAGCTTAGCGTGCTAGCCCACTGTTATGTATATACTGCTCTGTGTGTGATATTTTGGTCCATTGCTACTAGCATCCATGTAGGTTTAGTGGGGGGTGGTCAAAAATAGGGAAGGGTTGTGTGGTTTTTGGGGGGCACTGGTGAGGGTAGTGCGTTTTTTCCCTGGTTTTACATTCACTCTTTTGCAGGTTTTACTATATAAAATGATTGAACATACAGTGTACTTACTTTGCATAAAACTAAAGTGACATCATACAAACAAATACTTAAAAAACAAGCCATAGAAAGTTGGTTGCAATTTCAATTTAATCCTCCAGAAACGACAGAACAAATAATGCAACAAACATTGTGGTTAAATTCAAATATACTAATTGACAAAAAAACTTTATTTTTTGACAGAATGTTTAAAAAAGGTATAATACTTTTAGCAAAAATGTTTATTTTTAATTCACAATCTGTAGAAGCAATGAGAATAGAAAGGTTCAGAACTTTTGTAAAACATCACAGTACGGTTGAAATATATATGGCAAATAGAAATCCTATATGGATGGTGTTAAGAGATAGATGGGAGGTATTGAATAGAGTTGAAGGATGGGACTAATAACAAATAACAACAAATAATAAAAAAGATAGCTAATAATGTAAGCATACTGTGTCCATAATAAGTATATAGGTTGTATGTTGGGAGCTTTTGGGAAAGAGCACAGTTAGAAAGATATGGCATATAGAAGCAAACCGGATGGACATCATGAAAATGATCGGAGCGGTTGAGAGTAGAAGAAGTTCAGGAGTAAAATATATATACATATATATAATAGAATTATTGTAAAATTAACTGTGTCCATAAAGTGTAGATAATAAGTATAGACCGGAAGTAGAGGCCTGGGCATTGATGTTCACTAATTTACTCCAAGTAGGGAAAGGATGGCGGGGTTGAAAAGTAATAAAGGGGAGTATATATATAAAAAACATGGGGGATTGGAAGTGATGCAGACAATTACATTGATAGAAGATACAATCTATCTGCAATATTAAGCTGATCCATCCCCCAGAAAAAAAAATAAGAAAAAAATACTTAAAATAGTCATAAGGAAACATAACTAGGAAGACACTGATGTTGTAGGAAGAGTAACATAATGGGCATTAAGGTTAAAACATGTGCTTATACTGTGAGTCTAATTATTGACCTTTCGGTTGTTGTCTGGAAGCTATAAATGAAAGGTGTGTCAGCTGACCACTGCATGTCTTAAGATAGAGTGTGGTCACTGAGCGGAGGTCAAACTAACATCACAAACTGTAGTTCAAAGTGTATTCATATTGTAGAGGAGAGGACTTATGATAGATAGGTGGAGATCATATCATTTCTAAAATACATCTAGAGCATTTGTCATCCATTTAGTTCAAGGAATAGTCAACTTTGGTAAGTGAGTTTCATACACTTATATTGCTAATGTATTGCCGTTACAGCTATCAGCTTTTTAAAAATCCTTTATTTAAAGATGCACTATGCAGAAATTGCACCGTCATTTACTGGACGCTAAAATTCTAATGGTTAGTCTAATTTCAGTTTGTGCCAAAACAAGCATTTTTTATTTCACCTTTATTTAACCAGGTAAGCCAGTTGAGAACAAGTTCTCATTTACAACTGCGACCTGGCCAAGATAAAGCAAAGCAGTGCGATAAAAACAACAACACAGAGTTATATATGGGGTAAAACAAAACAAAGTCAAAAATACAACAGAAAATATATATACAGTGTGTGCAAATGTAGCAAGTTATGGAGGTAAGGTAATAAATAGGCTATTGTGCAAAATAATTACAATTAGTATTAACACTGGAATGATAGATGTGCAAGAGATGATATGCAAATAGAGATACTGGGGTGCAAATGAGCAAAATAAATAACAATATGGGGATGAGGTAGTTGGGTGGGCTAATTTCAGATGGGCTGTGTACAGGTGCAGTGATCGGTAAGGTGCTCTGACAACTAATGCTTAAAGTTAGTGAGGGAGATAAGAGTCTCCAGCTTCAGAGATTTTTGTAATTCGTTCCAGTCATTGGCAGCAGAGAACTGGAAGGAATGGCGGCCAAAGGAGGTGTTGGCTTTGGGGATGACCAGTGAGATATACCTGCTGGAGCGCATACTACGGGTGGGTGTTGCTATGGTGACCAATGAGCTAAGATAAGGCGGGGATTTGCCTAGCAGTGATTTATAGATGGCCTGGAGCCAGTGGGTTTGGCGACGAATATGTAGTGAGGACCAGCCAACAAGAGCGTACAGGCCACAGTGGTGGGTAGTATATGGGGCTTTGGTGACAAAACGGATGGCACTGTGATAGACTACATCCAATTTGCTGAGTAGAGTGTTGGAGGCTATTTTGTAAATGACATCGCCGAAGTCAAGGATCGGTAGGATAGTCAGTTTTACGAGGGCATGTTTGGCAGCATGAGTGAAGGAGGCTTTGTTGTGAAATAGGAAGCCGATTCTAGATTTAACTTTGGATTGGAGATGCTTAATGTGAGTCTGGAAGGAGAGTTTACAGTCTAACCAGACACCTAGGTATTTGTAGTTGTCCACATACTCTAGGTCAGACCCGTCGAGAGTAGTGATTCTAGTCGGGTGGGCAGGTGCCAGCAGCATTCGATTGAAGAGCATGCATTTAGTTTTACTAGTGTTTAAGAGCAGTTGGAGGCTACTGAAGGAGTGTTGTATGGCATTGAAACTCGTTTGGCGGTTTGTTAACACAGTGTCCAATGAAGGGCCTGATGTATACAAAATGGTGTCGTCTGCGTAGAGGTGGATCTGAGAGTCACCAGCAGCAAGAGCGACATCATTGATATACACAGAGAAAAGAGTCGGCCCAAGAATTGAACCCTGTGGCACCCCCCATAGAGACTGCCATAGGTCCAGACAACAGGCCCTCCGATTTGACACATTAAACTCTATCTGAGAAGTAGTTGGTGAACCAGGCGAGGCAGTCATTTGAGAAACCAAGGCTATTTAGTCTGCCAATAAGAATGCGGTGGTTGACAGAGTCGAAAGCCTTGGCAAGGTCGATGAAGACGCCTGCACAGTACTGTCTATTATCGATCACGGTTATAATATCGTTTAGGACCTTGAGCGTGGCTGAGGTGCACCCATGACCAGCTCGGAAACCGGATTGCATAGCAGAGAAGGTACGGTGGGATTCAAAATGGTCGGTGATCTGTTTGTTAACTTGGCTTTCAAAAACTTTCGAAAGGCAGGGCAGGATGGATATAGGTCTGTAACAGTTTGGATCTAGAGTGTCACCCCCTTTGAAGAGTGGGATGACCGCGGCAGTTTTCCAATCTCTGGGGATATCAGACGTTACGAAAGAGAGGTTGAACAGGCTAGCAATAGGGGTTGCGACAATTTCGGTGGCTAGTTTTAGAAAGAAAGGGTCCAGATTGTCTAGCCCAGATGATTTGTATGGGTCCAGATTTTGCACCTCTTTCAGAATATCAGCTGTCTGAATTTGTGTAAAGGAGAAGCGGGGGGCATGGGCAAGTTGCAGCGGAGGGTGCAGAGCTGGTAGCCGGGATAGTGTTAGCCAGGTGGAAAGCATGGCCAGCCGTAGCAAAATGCTTGTTGAAATTCTCGATTATTGTAGATTTATCGGTGGTGATAGTGTTTCCTAGCCTCAGTGCATATATACAGTGGGGAAAAAAGTATTTAGTCAGCCACCAATTGTGCAAGTTCTCCCACTTAAAAAGATGAGAGAGGCCTGTAATTTTCATCATAGGTAAACGTCAACTATGACAGACAAAAATAGAAAAAAAATCCAGAAAATCACATTGTAGGATTTTTTATGAATTTATTGGCATATGATGGTGGAAAATAAGTATTTGGTCAATAACAAAAGTTTCTCAATACTTTGTTATATACCCTTTGTTGGCAATGACACAGGTCAAACGTTTTCTGTAAGTCTTCACAAGGTTTTCACACACTGTTGCTGGTATTTTGGCCTATTCCTCCATGCAGATCTCCTCTAGAGCAGTGATGTTTTGGGGCTGTCGCTGGGCAACACAGACTTTCAACTCCCTCCAAATATTTTCTATGGGGTTGAGATCTGGAGACTGGCTAGGCCACTCCAGGACCTTGAAATGCTTCTTACGAAGCCACTCCTTCGTTGCCCGGGCGGTGTGTTTGGGATCATTGTCATGCTGAAAGACCCAGCCACGTTTCATCTTCAATGCCCTTGCTGATGGAAGGAGGGTTTCACTCAAAATCTCACGATACATGGCCCCATTCATTCTTTCCTTTACACGGATCAGTCGTCCTGGTCCCTTTGCAGAAAAACAGCCCCAAAGCATGATGTTTCCAACCCCATGCTTCACAGTAGGTATGGTGTTCTTTGGATGCAACTCAGCATTCTTTGTCCTCCAAACATGACAAGTTGAGTTTTTACCAAAAAGTTATATTTTGGTTTCATCTGACCATATGACATTCTCCCAATCCTCTTCTGGATCATCCAAATGCACTTCAGACGGGCCTGGACATGTACTGGCTTAAGCAGGGGGACACGTCTCGCACTGCAGGATTTGAGTCCCTGGCGGTGTAGTGTGTTACTGATGGTTGGCTTTGTTACTTTGGTCCCAGCTCTCAGCAGGTCATTCACTAGGTCCCCCCGTGTGGTTCTGGGATTTTTACTCACCGTTCTTGTGATCTTTTTGACCCCACGGGGTGAGATCTTGCATGGAGCCCCAGATCGAGGGAGATTATCAGTGGTCTTGTATGTCTTCCATTTCCTAATAATTGCTCCCACAGTTGATTTCTTCAAACCAAGCTGCTTACCTGTTGCAGATTCAGTCTTCCCAGCCTGGTGCAGGTCTACAATTTTGTTTTTGGTGTCCTTTGACAGCTCTTTGGTCTTGGCCATTGTGAAGTTTGGAGTGTGACTGTTTGAGGTTGTGGACAGGTGTCTTTTATACTGATAACAAGTTCAAACAGGTGCCATTAATACAGGTAACGAGTGGAGGACAGAGGAGCCTCTTAAAGAAGAAGTTACAGGTCTGTGAGAGCCAGAAATCTTGCTTGTTTGTAGGTGACCAAATACTTATTTTCCACCATAATTTGCAAATAAATTCATTAAAAATCCTACAATGGGATTTTCTGGATTTTTTTTTCTCAATTTGTCTGTCATAGTTGACGTGTACCTATGATGAAAATTACAGGCCTCTCTCATCTTTTTAAGTGGGAGAACTTGCACAATTGGTGGCTGACTAAATACTTTTTTGCCCCACTGTATAGTGTATATAGTGTATATAGTGTAGAGAATCATTGTACCATCTATACCACTGTTAAATATATTTTAAATAACCATGAATATTGTATTTTCAGCTATTTGAAGCTGGTGTACAAAACCGAAAGAAAAAGACACAAAAACTGAACTTAAAAATGGGAAGCATAGAAATAGCTCATATAGAACCGATCTACCGTTTCTTAGAGTTGCTTTCACTGAGAATGACAGATCTATAACTGTCAAGTTCTGCGTGATTTCTGGCTGACCACAGCTCTGCCCAAACTTGAAAACGGCTTTATCCTTGATGAACGCAAAGGACAACTCAAAACTGTTCACTTTATGATTTTTTATTGTCACAAAGATGGAACAGAATAGGTTGATAACCTTCAAAACACACAAACAAAAACCCATGGATTAGTTACAAATAACTCTCAATTCCACTTTCTCAAAAATAAGCATAAACTAATGTTACTGAATCCTCAACCTAACCAAACAATCATTTCATCATTTAGATTAACCTAGGATCATTGCAAGTTAATAATTAAATATCAATATCATAATTAAACATTTAACAATACACATGATTATAGTAACGTTACTGTCAAGTTCTACGTTCACATAATGAAGTCTTACTATTTAATTTAATTAATAATTGTATTGTATGTTACAACCAAACAAAAGGGCATATAGAAGCATGAATTCACAACACATTCTGTCCTACCAGTTGCGTCTTTGGATGATCAGGAGCCGTGGTCATTGGTATCTCTTCTCAGGAATGAGTGAGAGCCAAGTAAGCTTTTACCAAACATTTCGATGCCATGCACATGCACTGCTTGTGGGTGCGCACGTTAATATGGTCCCCAGAGCACTTCCTGGTGGTTGGTTTCAACAGCTCCGGTTGCATGGTTGCCCCTGCAGGTTGGGAGTGCTTTGAGCACCCTGGGTGGATTTAGGCTTGTAGCTTGTAGTCAGGAATTGACACAACACCTCCCACTTGACCTCCTGGTTCTTCAACCCAAGGAGGTCACACAGAACTGTGATGTGTTGGATTCAGTTACTCTATTTTTGATCCTGTTGCTGCTGCTCTTCAACTGGAAGCAAGACAACTATCCGTCTGACATCCCTGTGAAGAACTGTTGCTGGTATCTTGATTGAATGTTTTTCCATCTTTTTAGTGGGCTTCTTGAGCTAGAAGGGAGGATACCCATGACGTGCAGGGCAAGATTGGTACTGCAGTTTTTTCTTCATTAAAGATTTGGAATCTTCCTCCACAGAGCAAGAGTCCAGTGTTTTCCTCTTTGACCACAGCAAGCCTGCTGAGTGTGGTGTCTGGCCAGGTTACATCCTTTTGGGCTGCAAGGAAGAGATCCCTGAGTGCATCTTCACACTCCATGATGGTAAGTGTAGCTTTCTTGATTCTGGACTTGATCTCAAGAGCTGAAGGAATTTCCTTTTTCTTTGGCTTGCTTGTGGTGGTGGTCTTGGCTAGCATTTCTTTCCACCTTGTGGCAGCTCTCCACACCCAGGCAATGACTCTTGTCAACCTGGTTAAACTGCTGAACTTGCTGATGTTAAGGATATTCCCCACTGAATAACCAGAAGGTGGTCTTTGGACTTGGATTTGTTGCCCTCTCCCATTAGGGTTGCTTTGCAGGTCTTTACCTTTGTCAGAGGTTGGAGATATTGGTATACGTGGAGCATGTTGGATCTTTTTCCCCACCTGCGCTCGGGTCAGTGCTGCTGTAAAACATTTCCTTTGGAGCTTGTTTATGCCTTCTTTGGCATCTGCAGCGACTTCTTTGGCTGACTTTGTCGGCCAATCCTCTACAGGTCGTTTCAGAAACTCTGGGCCGTTCTGCCACACAGAGTTCTCTTTGAGGTCCTCTGGGGTTGCTCCTCTTGTCACGAGGTCAGCAATGTTTTGCTCACCTGGAATCCATCTCCAGTCCTCAACTGATGTGGACTTCTGGATCTCTCCCACTCTGTTTGCAAAAAGGTCTGGTACCCATAACTGTCCCTTTGGATTGCACCCAGCACAGTTTGACTATCTAACAGATGGATCCAACGTCCTACTTGCATCCGACTGTGCTTTTCAATGTATTTCCTGAGTCTTGCGCGAACACAGCACCACAGACTTCAGCCTTCACTGGTTCTCCCTTTTGGTCAAGTGGTGTAAGCTTGGCTTTGGACTCAACAAGACGGACCAGGATGCCTTGCTCGGTCTCCCACCTGAAGTATGCCACTGCTCCATAACTCTGGTCGCTCCCATCTGAGAATGTTATTCCCCAGGGTTCTCCAATCCTTTTGACTGGAGTCAGGCTTCTATGGAAGGTAATTTGGTTGAGGTGTCTGTATTCCTCAAACAGGTGGATTGCTTCTCCTCTAAGTTTCTCAGACAGAGGTGTGTCCCATGTGTCTCTTGTTAGAGCTTTGCCTCCAGTTTCTTGGAATGCTTTTCTGACTAAAATGGCTCCTTTCTGTTTGGCAGGTGTTGCAAGGCCTATTGGGTCATACAAACTAGCTACTTGGCTAAGCAGTTGCCTTCTGGTCAGTGGGTTTGGAGTTTTCATTCTCACTTCCTCTCCAACGAGATCTTGACTGATCCTCATCTTCTTTTGTCTCTTTGAGAAGTTTATCGAGGTCATGAGGTACAGTTTGTCTGATTCGACTAAATAACCAACTCCAAGGGCTCTGTTGTCTCCTTCTCTCACTTGGTTGGGGAGGATGAAGACTTCATCTGATGATGTTGGATGTTCTGATGTAGATGTTTGCCTCCCACTTTGGCCTGATCGGACCCACGGCTTGAGGAAGAATCCACCTGCCTTTAGGATTTCTTCGACTTTTTTGGTGGTTCCGTCTAGCTTTTTCAGGTCATTATGGGATGTCAGGATGTCATCTACGTAGGAATCCTCTTCAAGGACCCTCCGTTCCTCTTTCAGATGTGTGAACATGGGCAACTTCGCTGTTTCTCTCATGGCTAGTTGTGCGATACACCCTGCTGGTCGATCGCCCATGTTGACCCTGGTGATGGCATATTCCTCAATGTCCCCATCATCACCGTCTCTCCAGAGGAATCTATGGAGGTGCATCTCCAGGTCTTCGAGCCACACAGAATTGTACATCTTTTTGATGTCGCCGAGAGCAGCATGGATTCCTCTCCTGAACCTTAGCAGTACCGCTCGAATAGGATTAAGTACATCAGGCCCTTTCAGAAGAAGGTCATTCATGCTGCTTCCTCTAAACCTCTGGCTGCTGTTCCATACCAGTCGGACAGGTGTAGTTATAGAGTGTGGGTTTGGTGCTATCAAGTGACTGACGTACCATACTGGACCTTTCCAGTCGGCAATGGTCTTTCTAGTGAGTTTCTTTGCTGCCTTCCTTTCCACCATCTCATGAACTTGAGTTGTGTATGCTGCACGCCAATCTGGTTCTCTCTTGAGTTGTTTCTCCGTCCTCAGAAATGTGGCTTCCTCTGCGCTTCTGTTGTTGGGCAGGGAACTTGGATCTTCAATCCAAGGGTATTTTGTGTCCCAGTGAGGCTCCTGACTATGCACATCTGACTCCACGTAACTGAGACCTTGCCTGATTATCTCAAGCTCTCTTTCTTCACTAAGAGTCATGTCTTTGCCTCCTGGTTGACAGTTACCACAACGACATCCTCCACACATGGGTTCACAGGCCGCACCAATGCTGTCCCACTTCCACCAGTCCAAGAACTCTTTGCCAATAACAGTGGTTTTAGTTTCAGCTCTAGATTCTTGCATCTCAGCAATTTCTTGATACTTTACTGCTGTGATTCTCATAGATCGTGCAAAATGAGTTTCAGAATTGTGCAGGGCCATGTCCACTACTTCACAGAGGTCTGGATGTGCTCCTCCAACGGTCTTTCCTAAAGGGCTCTCCCACAGGACAAGATCTCCTACTACCTTTACTCTCTGTGGAGCAAGTCTTCCTTCACGGTGGCTTATGAGAAGCTCAACATGTTCTGGTCTGTGAAGGTCTTCCAGGTTGGTATCGGGGAAGAACTTCTTGAGATGTTGTGCTTTGATTGCTCTGTGAACTTTTGCAATTTCATCCAACCCATAACAGATCAGCTCATGAGCTTTCTCCGTGCCTCTTGGTGTCTTGACTATCACCTTGAGTAAGTATCTTTTGGTCTTCACCTTCATGGCCATGCCTCCAACTCCATGGACGACTAGTGTGATCCTTTCACTTGAAGCTTCAGTCTCCTGGCGGCTGTGTGAGTGATGTAGTTGGTGTCTGATGCTAAGTCAATGAGAGTTCCAATTTTCTGCCCTGCGTTAGTAGTTACTTCGAGAAGCATAAGAATAACTGGTAATTCACGTGTGCTTGAGTCCATTACCCCAGGAAGGCTTCCTCCAGTGCAGTGTGATTTTGCCATGTTGGTGAAAGCATTCCTGAATTTTTCTGCCACGTCCGGGGTGAGCTCACGTATTAATCTCTCTTGCTCCTCTGTGAATGTTTGCCTCCTGGTGCTGGGTTTTTCCACTTTCACGTATTCTTTCCTCTTAGCCCCTCCTTTAAGGCAGAGAAAGAAATGGTGATCCGAGGAGCTTCCTCTTTTGCAGTCTCTGTTTCTGCAAAGGTAAGTGTCCGTACATTCCTCATCCTCTCCATGACATCTGAGGCATCTTCTGCATGCTCCCAGTCTTTCGACAGCATTCAGCTTCTCACTAGGCTTTAGTTCTTTGAACTGCTTACAAAAGAAAATCTTCTCACGGTGCTTTTCATCTCCACACACAACGCATCCTCCCTTTCTCGTGGACCTTGTGGAAGCATACCGCTTCTCCGGGTACGTAGCTTTCTTTTCAGGTTTTTCACTTACACCCAACTGGTCTAGTTTCTCCAGTATGTCCTCTTGTGTCTTTAAAAATCTTAGAAGGCTGTCGAAGTGATTGTCAGGTGTGACTCCATTTCTTGGGTTGACCATGAATGTCAGCCAGTCCCTCTTCATGTTATCCGGCAGCTTGCTCTCTATGGATCTGATGACAAGGGGGATTCTTTATGGCTCCACTGCTTTCGAGCTCCGTGAGGTCATTCAGGGCCTTTTCCACAGCTTGAATCAGGTCAATAACCTTCCTTGGTTGGTGTGACTTTAAAGGAGGGATCCTCTCCAGGTCCTCAATTATCTCCAAAGCAATTGTTGGCTTGTTTCCATACCGGTTTTGGAGTACTCTAAACATGTCTTCAGCACTGTTATATGATGACAGGCGCAGGTCTCTACATATTCTCTCGTCCACACTGTCAAGAAGTTGAAACTTCTTCACCTCCACTGAACCAGTCGGCTCTCCCTGCTTTTGCAGGCTCTCCCAGTCTTTCCTCCATCTGTGGAAATTCCTCCTAAGCCCAGTGAATTTAGGTAGACTGGTTGGTTTTATTCTCACCACTGGTTGTGGGACTGCTCTTGGTTGAAGCTCTGTAGGTCTTCTGTCCTCTTCTGCAATTCTCTGTGCGATGAGGAATTCTGTTCTTTTGGCCTCGAGGTTACTGCCGAATATTCTCAGATCTTTTACTCTGCCTTTCAGATCTGCAGTCTCATCGTGTGGGACCCATTTTTCCCAGTCCTTCAGGCTTTCACTTGCATCATGGATTAGCTTCCTCGCTCTTTCCAGCTGTAGTTCATAGCCGTCCTTGTTAATAGCAGTGACGGGGGTTTCTTTGGCTCTGTCACAGGCTTTCTCCGCTTCTTGGATTGCAAAGTCTACCTCCTCTTTACCGTATCTTGGCCAGAGGTTGAATTGGACTGCCTCTCGGATTTCCTCCAATTTCATGTCGCACTCTTCAATCGTCCTTTCAAGATCAGCATGCTGGTCCTTGTCGAGCTTGACCTCTTCATCTCCCTTAGTTCCCGCTTCAGCCAGTAGGCCAGCCGCATAGTCATCATTTGAATCACCGACACTTCTAGCCAGGGAACTGAGCTTGCTGAACTCCTCTTGTAGTTCATGCTTAATCATACCAGCTGCAGCTTTACTCAGGTAGTTCGCTTGTCTGGTGAAAGCAGATTTGGCTAAGGTCCGCTCTTGCTTCAGTTGCTTGACTGTTTTCCCAAAAGTTTCCTTGGCCATGGTGTAGAGTTTCACAGGCAATTCTTCCTTTGCGTCGACAGCTTGACTTCAGCCCTTTGATCCTCGTCTTCACTGCGCGCTGGTTATCAACTGTCAAGTTCTGCGTGATTTCTGGCTGACCACAGCTCTGCCCAAACTTGAAAACGGCTTTATCCTTGATGAACGCAAAGGACAACTCAAAACTGTTCACTTTATGATTTTTTATTGTCACAAAGATGGAACAGAATAGGTTGATAACCTTCAAAACACACAAACAAAAACCCATGGATTAGTTACAAATAACTCTCAATTCCACTTTCTCAAAAATAAGCATAAACTAATGTTACTGAATCCTCAACCTAACCAAACAATCATTTCATCATTTAGATTAACCTAGGATCATTGCAAGTTAATAATTAAATATCAATATCATAATTAAACATTTAACAATACACATGATTATAGTAACGTTACTGTCAAGTTCTACGTTCACATAATGAAGTCTTACTATTTAATTTAATTAATAATTGTATTGTATGTTACAACCAAACAAAAGGGCATATAGAAGCATGAATTCACAACACATTCTGTCCTACCAGTTGCGTCTTTGGATGATCAGGAGCCGTGGTCATTGGTATCTCCTTCTCAGGAATGAGTGAGAGCCAAGTAAGCTTTTTACCAAACATTTCGATGCCATGCACATGCACTGCTTGTGGGTGCGCACGTTAATATGGTCCCCAGAGCACTTCCTGGTGGTTGGTTTCAACAGCTCCGGTTGCATGGTTGCCCCTGCAGGTTGGGAGTGCTTTGAGCACCCTGGGTGGATTTAGGCTTGTAGCTTGTAGTCAGGAATTGACACAACAATAACTCACATCTCTATGTGAATTTTGTTGGTTCCCTAAAAAGTTACATATTGCAGCTTTAAACAGAGATGTCAAATTGAGATTCACATCTCTTTTTCAAGTGACCCTGGCCAAGAAAGCTGCAGACATAGAGTTAGACACGAATGAAACAAAACACAACACAACATATAACATAAAAATGAAGTTAAAAAACTGTGGAAAACGGATAAGATAACTTAAAAGAGCAGGTTTCTGAGAAAAATGCAGTATACATTTTCCTTTTCCTGCTTCAGTGCTGCTGACACTTACAGATGGTCCAAAAATCGCTAGTTCTCATCAAACTACATGAAGGAAAATCGTAGTGAATACCTTACAATGTGTAATAAATTACATATTTTTTTGCAAACAGGTACTTGTGGTTGGGTGTTCACACCAAGCAACGTGTGACATAAAGAAGTGTTCTCTTCCTGACACGCCAGTAAGTTGTCTTGTCAACAAGCCTGTCTTTCATTTATAGTGCATCATCATTCTCTGCTGCTATGTATACCATTTTACATTAATCCTGTAGCTTAATTCACCCTTCTTGTGCAGGCAGAAGATAAATGATCCCCCTGATAATAATAGTTCTGGTGGACACATCAGAGCTGTTTTCTTCAACATACACAATATTGCAGGAAAAGTATTCCCACATGCAACAAGTAAACAACAGAAGGTTATGCATAGAAGCAGAGACCCACTCACGTGAGTATGTACTGTAATGATCCACTACATTCATGTCACACCTCACCAGAATACTCTTCTTCCTTTAGATGAGTTTACTCAGGTTACAGTAAAGTTAGTAGCAGAAGTGCTTATTTCAGGAAAGAGGAAAGAGTCATCATGACATCTGTTCAGACCAGATGCATTCTCAAAACCTCTGTATAGCTCACTCATATGATTGAGGCCCATTTGTTTTCCATCTTGACTGGTTGCATCACCTCTTGGTATGGGAACTGCTTGGCATCCGACCGTAAGGCTACAGAGTGTAAGGCCCAGTACATCACTGGGGCTGAGCTCCCTGCTATCCAGGACCTCTATACCAGGAGGTGTCAGATGAAGGCCCGAAGAAATATGTCAAAGACTCCAGCCAACAACACACACACACACAAACACACACACACACACACACACACACACACACACACACACAAACACACACACACACACACACACACACACATTGAATCAGTACTGGTACTCCTGGGATATAGCCTCATTACTACCTCGTACCCTGCACATTGACTCAGTACTGGTACTCCTGGTATATAGCCTCATTACTACCTCGTACCCTGCACATTGACTCAGTACTGGTACTCCTGGGATATAGCCTCATTACTACCTCGTACCCTGCACATTGACTCAGTACTGGTACTCCTGGGATATAGCCTCATTACTACCTCGTACCCTGCACATTGACTCAGTACTGGTACTCCTAGTATATAGCCTCATTACTACCTCGTACCTTAAACATTGACTAAGTACTGGTACTCCTAGTATATAGCCTCATTACTAACTTGTACCCTGCACATTGACTCAGTACTGGTACTCCTAGTATATAGCCTCATTACTACCTTGTAACCTGCACATTGACTCAGTACTGGTACTCCTAGTATATACCCTCATTTTTACATCGTACCCTGCACATTTACTCAGAACTGGTACTCCTAGTATATAGCCTCATTACTACCTCGTACCTGCACATTGACTCAGTACTGGTACTCCTAGTATATAGCCTCATTACTACCTATTACCCTGCACATTGACTCAGTACTGCTACTCCTAGTATATAGCCTCATTACTACCTCGTACCCTGCACATTGACTCAGTACTGCTACTCCTAGTATATAACCTCATTACTACCTCGTACCTGCACATTGACTCAGTACTGGTACTCCTAGTATATAGCCTCATTACTACCTCGTACCTGCACATTGACTCAGTACTGGTACTCATAGTATATAGCCTCATTACTACCTCGTACCGTGCACATTGACTCAGTACTGGTACTCCTAGTATATAGCCTCATTACTACCTCGTACCCTGCACATTGACTCAGTACTGCTACTCCTAGTATATAGCCTCATTACTACCTCGTACCCTGCATATTGACTCAGTACTGGTACTCCTAGTATATAGCCTCATTACTACCTCGTACCCTGCACATTGACTCAGTACTGGTACTCCTAGTATATAGCCTCATTACTACCTCGTACCCTGCACATTGACTCAGTACTGGTACTCCTAGTATATAGCCTCATTACTACCTCGTACCCTGCACATTGACTTAGTACTGGTACTCCTAGTATATAGCCTCATTACTACCTCGTACCCAGCACATTGACTCAGTACTGCTACTCCTAGTATATAGCATCATTACTACCTCATACCCTGCACATTGACTCAGTACTGGTACTCCTAGTATATAGCCTCATTACTACCTCGTACCCTGCACATTGACTCAGTACTGGTACTCCTAGTATATAGCCTCATTACTACCTCGTACCCTGCACATTGACTCAGTACTGTTACTCCTAGTATATAGCCTCATTACTACCTCGTACCCTGCACATTGACTCAGTACTGGTACTCCTGGTATATAGCCTCATTGTTTTTATTGTCTCACTACTTCCTTTTAATTTAGCTAATATTTGTCTTACATTTTAACTGTGAATTGTTGGAAATTGGCTCGTAAGTAAAAATGTCACTGTAAAGTCTACACCTTTTGTATTCGGCGCATGTGACAGATAACATTTTATTTGATTTTAAGAATATAGCATACCTAATCATAAACCAGTGTGAAAACTCCTGCAGTTATAGAATGACTTATTCATTGACTGACTGTTGTCTTGTGTGTATGCTACTCCTCCCCCAGTGTGGTCTAAGAACAGTAAGCCTGTCCACACCACCATCCTGAACCCCCCATATCCACCTGATCGGGAGGAAGCTGCTTGCATCGCCTACATCCGTATCACACAGTACATTGACACCAACGGCATGCCCCGCACCGCCCAGTCTGAGGAGACACGAATCTGGCATCGCCGTGACGGCAAGTGGCAAATAGTCCACTTCCACCGCTCTGGATCACCCTCCGCCATCACCAAGTAAGCCAGTCTGGTGAGTGTCTCCTCACCTCTCCTTTACTCTCTATACTGGAGACACTCAGCTCAGATCAGGCCTGCCATCTGGTGGCAGTTGTAGGAATTTCATGAAGACCTTCTAGTACTCAATGCCAGAGATTATGTAGCTGTACAGGCATGGGCTTCTGTAATAAGGGTCAGTTTTCAATCTTTCTATTTCATCTCTCTTATTCCCCACTATTTGTTTTTGAATGAAGTCAGTTAACCTCTCGTCTCCACCTCTGACCCCAGCTGAACTCCAGAGCAGGAGGGTTTGAGTGAGACGTCTCTCTGAGTGACACCGGTGGGTGACCATGAGGCTGCGTGGGGACATAGAGGGATGCCCACCGTCCTGCCTGAGGAACCTTGAGCCCTCCTGCCCGCCACATCTCATCTCTTTACTTGAAATCAGTTTACGCCTCCTCTCAACTCCTTCACAAGCAAATCGCATTAACGTCCACTTTTTTTATTCAGTTAGACTTACAGTATACCTTACAGCTGCACACAGCCGTACAGTTTATTCTCTGAACCCGGACATGAAAGCTATGATTTAAACATTAAAGATGTACCATGTATCCTTGAAGGGGAATTATAATGCCAATATATCTATGTGTTTGTTAACTTGAAACACATTGGATCATGAGATGTGGGAAAGCATTCACTAAGCGTGAAATGTTATTTTTGATAATGAATATCTTATGGTGTATTCCAGATTGATAATCCACTACCACATGATCATGGCGCCTCAAGAGCACATTTAACATAGACAATAGAGGAAACCATACTTTGCCCTCACAGGTTTAAATGATTAAATGGCTGACCGTTGGTCTGAATAGCCACTTACCTTATGTGATGATATGACTAGGGCAGCAAACTGCCATTTCTCTACTTCAATGTAATACATATCCCTCAACACTCCTCCCTCAACACTGCTCCCTCAACAATTCTCCCTCAACACTTCTCCGTCAACACTGCTCCATCAACAATGTTCCTTCAACAATGCAGTACATAAATCATTTAATAATAACAAGAGTCCAGTCCGAAATAGCAAGTAATCAAAGTAATACTAACATAAATATGTACATAATAGAACATAATACTGGTTGTGGGAGGAGCATCGAAGCACTTCTTACGTTCTTCCAATCAGGACTGTCGGTATTTACCATATATCTTCCCCACTGTTTAGTGTTATCAATACAAACCCCCTCTTGCTTGTTAGAGCAGTTTAACTTACTTGCAACAGACAGTGTAAACTACAGTATTCTGCCTACTTCAGAGTAAGAAGCTATTTATAACAGACCACTAACACTGCCCCAGGATGTTCTGCAATAAGTTAGATTGGTGTTTTTACACTAAATGGTGTGTTCTTCTGATAAAGATTTGTTGTGGATTTAAAAAATGACAATGAATTTGAGTGACTTTGTTTTATTGATGCGTCCCATTCCCTCTATGTCTTCACTCTCCAGTGTTAACATCTCTGTTTATTGCATGCAAGTGTATAAATGAGCAGTGGATCTCTTGCTTGTGTTTCCAGTTCTCATTATGGTACTGTATAGGAGGAGCACAGCATTTTTATTTATTTATGTATTATTTATTCATTTATAGGGGACAATGCACATTAATCAACATCAACATTACAATAATGCAACATCCATGTAAATGTGCCAGGGTTAGCCATAAGCTAATTTGCACGCGTATTCCCAGGCCAGGTAAAGGCAGTTACACAGCCACAGTACAAATACACACTAAAACAATACAAAATACAAATACATTACATCAACCTACGAGTATCAGGGAACCACAGCGAGACGATCCAATTCCTGCTAATTAGGTCTCCTCAGGTTCACGTGGTATTGGGTATCTCTTGGCTCCAGCGACACAACCCCTTTATTCAAATCAAATCATATCAAATTTTAATTGCCACATGCGCTGAATACAATGCTTTCTTACAAGCCCATAACCAACAATGCAGTTTAAGAAAAAAAATTAAAATAGCAAATAATTAAATAGCAGCAGTAAAATAAAATAACAGTAGGGAGGATATATACAGGGGTTACCGGTACAGAGTCAATGTGCGGGGGCACCGGTTAGTCGAGGTAATTGCGATAATATGTACATGTGGGTAGAGTTAAAGTGACTATGCATAAATAATAAACAGAGTAGCAGCAGTGTAAAAGAGGGGGGTGGGGTGGGGTGGGGGGACTGGTCTACTGGTGCCATCATGGGCTGGAGCCTGTTCTGCCACGCTCATTGCCTGAAGACAGCGCAGCCTGCCCCGGGACGTCTTCCTGGGGGCTCGGAAGTTGCCTCGGACCTCTCCGCCATTCCTTCGGAGTACCAGCACCTCCGGGAGGTGTTCAGTAAGGCCGGGGCCACTTCGCTTTTCCCGCGGAATCAACCTTATCCCAGGCACCACTCTGCCCCTGGGACGACTGTACTCGCTGTCGGGTCCGGAGACCAAGGCTATGGAGACCTACATTGAGGACTCCTTAGCTGCCGGGTTCATGATCCTTCTGCCTCCCCCGCCAGCACATGGTTCTTTTTTTGTGGAGAAGAAGGACAAAACCCTGTGCCCGTGCATCGACTTCCGGGGCCTCAACGACATCCCGGTGAAGAACCGCTACCCGCAACCACTCATCTCCTCTGCCTTTTAGCCGCTCCAGGGGGCCAACGTATTCTCCAAGCTGGACCTACGGAACGCCTACCACCTGGTGCGGATACGGGAGGGGGACGAGTGGAAGATGGCCTTCAACACGGCCAGCGGTCACTACGAGTATCTGGTCATGCCATTTGGCCTTACCAATGCTCCAGCTGTGTTTCTGGCCCTGGTTAATGATGTTTTCCGCGACATCTTGAACCGGTTCGTCTTCGTCTACCTCGACGACATCCTCGTCTTCTCCCGCTCCGCCCAAGAACACGTGCGCCACATCCGACAGGTCCTCCAACACCTTGAGAACCAGCTTTTTGTGAATGTGAATTCCATCGCTCCACCATCCCCTTCCTGGGATACATCATCGCTGCAGGGAGTGTACAGATGGATCCCGGGAAGGTGAGAGTGGTGGTGGATTGGTCCCGGTCTCAGCCTTCGTCCAGAGTGCAGCTGCAACGTTTCCTGGGGTTCGCCAACTTTTATAGCCACTTTATCCGGGGTTACAGCACCCTGGCTTCCCCCCTGTCTGCACTCACCTCTCCCAAGGTTCCGTTGACATGGTCCCCAGCTGCTGACCGGGCTTTCCGGGACCTCAAACACCGTTTCACCACTGCTCCCATCTTGGTTCATCCTGACCCGTCCCACCAGTTCGTGGTGGAGGCCGATGCTTTGGATGTCGGAGTGGGGGCGGTCCTGTCCCAACGTTCGGCCCTGGACATCAAGTTGCATCCCTGCGCCTTCTTCTCCCATCGCCTCAACACCATGGAGAGGAATTACGATATGGGGAATCGTGAGCTTCTCGCGGTGAAGATGGCGGAGGAGTGGAGGCACTGACTGGAGGGGGCGGGACATCCGTTCATTGTGTGGACAGACCACAAGAACTTGGAATATCTCCGCACCGCCAAGCATCTTAATTCCAGGCAAGCTAGGTGGGCCCTGCTTTTCACCTGGTTCAACTTCTCCCTCTCATACCGACCGGGATCCAAGAATGTCAAGCCAGATGCGCTGTCACGCCGCTATAGCCCCGTGGCTACACCCCCGGAATCCGAGACCATTCTTCCCACCTCGTGCTTGGCGACGGCACTCAGTTGGGGAATAGGGAAGCAGGTCCGGTAGGCACAGCATTCCCAGCCGAATCCCGGAGGGGGGGGGGCCCAAATAACCGGATGTTTGTTCCTGATGGTGTCCGCTCCTTGGTCCTGGAGCCCACTCCTCCAGGCTTGCCTGCCACCCGGGCTCCTGTCGGATCCTGGCCTTTGTGCGACAACGCTTTTGGTGGCATACCATGGTTCCTGACACCTGAACGATCTGTGCGCAGAACAGGACTCCTCGGCAAGCTCCGGCTGGTATCCTCCAACCTCTGCCTGTTCCTCACCGTCCCATATAGCACAGATCTACCGTTCCTAGACTTGCTTAGACTCCTAGTAAAATGTCCAGCCACCCACACACATATACAAACACGCTTACACAAAAAACACATGCATAGTCGCCATAGACGCCACAAACACACACACATACACTGCTGCTACTTTGTTTATTACATATCCTGATTGCGTAGTCACGTTCACTCCTACCCATATGTACATACTTTATTACCTGAACTACCTGAACTACCTCGTACCCCTGTACATTGACTCAGTACTGGTACTCCTAGTATATAGCCTCATTACTACCTCGTACCCTGCACATTGACTCAGTACTGTATGGCAAAAATCGTTTGTGCAAGCTAACAGGAGGGCTACAAACAGGCAAATAACGGCGCATACAACAGTGGTGTGTCGGAACGGCATATCGGAATGGACAACTTGTCGAACCTTGTCACGGATTAGCTATTGCAGCAGACGACCACACCGGGTTCCACTCCTATCAGCTAAAAACAAGACGAAGCGTCTCCAGTGGCCACGCGATCAACACTGGACAATTGAGGAGTGATTTTTTTTTGCCTGGAACATGACAGCGAGTTCAGTTTACTTGAGTGGCCTGCACAGTCACCCAGACCTCAACCCAATAGAGCATCTTTGAGATGAGATGGAACGGGCTGTTCGCACCATGAATGTACCATTGTACAATCTGCAGCACCTGCTTGATGCCATCTCGTCAGCATGGACCAACATCCCTGTGGAACTTTTCCGACAACTGGTAGAATGCCCCAAATAATTCAGGCTGTTTTGGAGGCAAAGTCCGACCCCATACTAAATGGGTGTACCTAACAAACTGGCCAGTGAGTGAAGGTAACTCCTATAGATATATGTATGTCAAATCACATTTTTATTGGTCACATGCGCCGAATACAACAGGTGCAGACATTACAGTGAAATGCTTACTTACAGCCCTTAACCAACAGTGCATTTATTTTAAACAAAAAAAGTAAGAATAAAACAACAACAAAAAAAGTGTTGAGAAAAAAAGAGCAGAAGTAAAATAAAGTGACAGTAGGGAGGATATATATACAGGGGGGTACCGTTTCAGAGTCAATGTGCGGGGGCACCGGCTAGTTGAGGTAGTTGAGGTAATATGTACATGTGGGTAGAGTTAAAGTGACTATGCATAAATACTTAACAGAGTAGCAGCAGCGTAAAAAGGATGGGGTGGGGGGGCAGTGCAAATAGTCCGGGTAGCCCTGATTAGCTGTATGTGTGTTTGTTTATATGTCTGTATGTATACTGAACAAAAATATAAATGCAACATGCAACAATTTCAAAGATTTTCTTCAGCAACCCCTCCACAACCCTCCTACCTCGTACCCTGCACATTGACTCAGTACTGGTACTCCTAGTATATACCCTCATTACTACATCGTAACCTGCACATTGACTCAGTACTGGTACTCCTGGTATATAGCCTCATTACTTCCTCATACCCTGCACATTGACTCAGTACTGGTACTCCTAGTAATGATGCTATATACTAAGAGTACCAGTACTGAGTCAATGTGCAGGGTACGAGGTAGTAATGAGGCTATATACTAGGAGTACCAGTACTGATTCAATGTGCAGGGTACGAGGTAGTAATGAGGCTATATACTAGGAGTACCAGTACTGAGTCAATGTGCAGGGTACGAGGTAGTAATGAGGCTATATACTAGGAGTACCAGTACTGAGTCAATGTGCAGTTACAAGGTAGTAATGAGGCTTTATACTAGTTGTACCAGTACTGAGTCAATGTGCAGGGTACGAGGTAGTAATGAGGCTATATACTAGAGTACCAGTACTGAGTCAATGTGCAGGGTACGAGGTAGTAATGAGGCTATATACTAGGAGTACCAGTACTGAGTCAATGTGCAGGGTACGAGGTCGTAATGAGGCTATATACTAGTTGTACCAGTACTGAGTCAATGTACAGGGTACGAGGTAGTAATGAGGCTATATACTAGGAGTACCAGTACTGAGTCAATGTGCAGGGTACGAGGTAGTAATGAGGCTATATACTAGGAGTGCCAGTACTGAGTCAATGTGCAGGGTACGAGGTAGTAATGAGGCTGTATACTAGGAGTGCCAGTACTGAGTCAATGTGCAGGGTACGAGGTAGTAATGAGGCTATATACCAGGAGTACCAGTACTGAGTCAATGTACAGGGGTACGAGGTAGTTCAGGTAGTTAGGGTAATACAGTATGTACATATGGGTAGGAGTGAACGTGACTAAGCAATAAGGATATGTAATAAACGGAGTAGCAGCAGTGTGTGTGTATGTGTGTGTGTGTAAAGTGTGTGTGCGTGTGTTTGTGTGTTTGTGGCGTCTATGGCGTCTGTACATGTGTTTTGTGTGTGTGTGTGTGTGTGTGTGTGTGTGTGTGTGTGTGTGTGTGTGTGTGTGTGTGTGTGGGTGTGTGTGTGTGTGTGTGTGTGTGTGTGTGTGGGGGTGGCTGGAGACTTTGACATATTTCTTCGGGCCTTCATCTGACACCTCCTGGTATAGAGGTCCTGGATAGCAGGGAGCTCAGCCCCAGTGATGTACTGGGCCGTACACTCTACCCTCTGTAGCCTTACGGTCGGATGCCAAGCAGTTCCCATACCAAGAGGTGATATAGCCAGTCAAGATGGAAAACAAATGGGCCTCAATCATATGAGTGAGCTATACAGAGGTTTTGAGAATGCATCTGGTCTGAACAGATGTCATGATGACTCTTTCCTCTTTCCTGAAAGAAGCACTTCTGCTACTAACTTTACTGTAACTTTACTGTAAACTCATCTAAAGGAAGAAGAGTATTCTGGTGAGGTGTGACATAAATGTAGTGGATAATTACAGTACCTACTCACGTGAGTGTGTGTCTGCTTCTATGCATAACCTTCTGCTGTTTACTTGTTGCATGTGGGAATACTTTTCCTGCAATATTGTGTATGTTGAAGAAAACAGCTCTGATGTGTCCACTAGAACTGTAATTATCAGGGGGATCATTTATCTTCTGCCTGCACAAGAAGGGTGAATTAAGCTACAGGATTAATGTAAAATGGTATACATAGCAGCAGAGAATGATGATGCACTATAAATGAAAGACAGGCTTGTTGACAAGACAACTTACTGGCGTGTCAGGAAGAGAACACTTCTTTATGTCACACTTTGCCTGGTGTGAACACCCAACCACAAGTACCTGTTTGCAAAAACAGATGTTTTAATTTATTATACATTGTAAGTTATTCACTACGATTTTCCTTCATGTAGTTTGATGAGAACAAGGGATTTTTGGACCATTTGTAAGTGTCAGCAGTACTGATGCAGGAAAAGGAAAATGTATACTGCATTTTTCTCAGAAACCTGCTCTTTTCAGTTATCTTATCCGTTTTCCACAGTTTTTTAACTTCATTTTTATGTTATATGTTGTGTTGTGTTTTGTTTCATTCATGTCTAACTCTATGTCTGCAGCTTTCTTGGCCAGGGTCACTTGAAAAAGAGATGTGAATCTCAATTTGACATCTCTGTTTAAAGCTGCAATATGTAACTTTTTAGGGAACCAACAAAATTCACATAGAGAAGTGAGTTATAGATCTGTCATTCTCATTGAAAGCAACTCTAAGAAACGGTAGATCGGTTCTATATGAGCTATTTCTATGCTTCCCATTTTTAAGTTCAGTTTTTGCGTCTTTTTCTTTCGGTTTTGTACACCAGCTTCAAATAGCTGAAAATACAATATTCATGGTTATTTAAAATATATTTAACAGTGGTATAGATGGTACAATGATTCTCTACACTATATACACTATATACACTATATAAATATATATATATATATATATATATATATATATAATATATATGCACTGAGGCTAGGATACACTATCACCACCGATAAATCTACAATAATCGAGAATTTCAACAAGCATTTTGCTACGGCTGGCCATGCTTTCCACCTGGCTACCACTATCCCGGCTACCAGCTCTGCACCCTCCGCTGCAACTTGCCCATGCCCCCCCCCCCCCCTCCTTCACACAAATTCAGACCGCTGATATTCTGAAAGAGCTGCAAAATCTGGACCCATACAAATCATCTGGGCTAGACAATCTGGACCCTTTCTTTCTAAAACTAGCCACCGAAATTGTCGCAACCCCTATTACCAGCCTGTTCAACCTCTCTTTCGTAACGTCTGAGATCCCCAGAGATTAGAAAGCTGCCGCGGTCATCCCCCTCTTCAAAGGGGATGACACTCTAGATCCAAACTGTTACAGACCTATATCCATCCTGCCCTGCCTTTCGAAAGTTTTTGAAAGCCAAGTTAACAAACAGATCACCGACCATTTCGAAACCCACCGTACCTCCTCCGCTATGCAATCCGGTTTCCGAGCTGGTCATGGGTGCACCTCAGCCACGCTCAAGGTCCTAAACGATATTATAACAGCGATCGATAATAGACAGTACTGTGCAGGCGTCTTCATCGACCTTGCCAAGGCTTTCGACTCTGTCAACCACCGCATTCTTATTGGCAGACTAAATAGCCTTGGTTTCTCAAATGACTGCCTCGCCTGGTTCACCAACTACTTCTCAGATAGAGTTTAATGTGTCAAATCGGAGGGCCTGTTGTCTGGACCTATGGCAGTCTCTATGGGGGTGCCACAGGGTTCAATTCTTGGGCCGACTCTTTTCTCTGTGTATATCAATGATGTCGCTCTTGCTGCTGGTGACTCTCAGATCCACCTCTACGCAGACGACACCATTTTGTATACATCTGGCCCTTCATTGGACACTGTGTTAACAAACCTCCAAACGAGTTTCAATGCCATACAACACTCCTTCAGTAGCCTCCAACTGCTCTTAAACACTAGTAAAACTAAATGCATGCTCTTCAATCGAACGCTGCTGGCACCTGCCCACCCGACTAGAATCACTACTCTCGACGGGTCTGACCTAGAGTATGTGGACAACTACAAATACCTAGGTGTCTGGTTAGACTGTAAACTCTCCTTCCAGACTCACATTAAGCATCTCCAATCCAAAGTTACATCTAGAATCGGCTTCCTATTTCACAACAAAGCCTCCTTCACTCATGCTGCCAAACATGCCCTCGTAAAACTGACTATCCTACCGATCCTTGACTTCGGCGATGTCATTTACAAAATAGCCTCCAACACTCTACTCAGCAAATGGGATGTAGTCTATCACAGTGCCATCCGTTATGTCACCAAAGCCCCATATACTACCCACCACTGTGGCCTGTACGCTCTTGTTGGCTGGTCCTCACTACATATTCGTCGCCAAACCCACTGGCTCCAGGCCATCTATAAATCACTGCTAGGCAAATCCCCGCCTTATCTTAGCTCATTGGTCACCATAGCAACACCCACCCGTAGTATGTGCTCCAGCAGGTATATCTCACTGGTCATCCCCAAAGCCAACACCTCCTTTGGCCGCCATTCCTTCCAGTTCTCTGCTGCCAATGACTGGAACGAATTACAAAAATCTCTGAAGCTGGAGACTCTTATCTCCCTCACTAACTTTAAGCATCAGTTGTCAGAGCACCTTACCGATCACTGCACCTGTACACAGCCCATCTGAAATTAGCCCACCCAACTACCTCATCCCCATAGTGTTATTTATTTTGCTCATTTGCACCCCAGTATCTCTATTTGCACATCATCTCTTGCACATCTATCATTCCAGTGTTAATACTAATTGTAATTATTTTGCACAATAGCCTATTTATTTCCTTACCTCCATAACTTGCTACATTTGCACACACTGTATATATATTTTCTGTTGTATTTTTGACTTTATGTTTTGTTTTACCCCATATATAACTCTGTGTTGTTGTTTTTATCGCACTGCTTTGCTTTATCTTGGCCAGGTCGCAGTTGTAAATGAGAACTTGTTCTCAACTGGCTTACCTGGTTAAATAAAGGTTGAAATAAAAAATGCTTGTTTTGGCACAAACTGAAATTAGACTAACCATTAGAATTTTAGCGTCCAGTAAATGACGGTGCAATTTCTGCATAGTGCATCTTTAAATAAAGGATTTTTAAAAAGCTGATAGCTGTAACGGCAATACATTAGCAATATAAGTGTATGAAACTCACTTACCAAAGTTGACTATTCCTTGAACTAAATGGATGACAAATGCTCTAGATGTATTTTAGAAATGATATGATCTCCACCTATCTATCATAAGTCCTCTCCTCTACAATATGAATACACTTTGAACTACAGTTTGTGATGTTAGTTTGACCTCCGCTCAGTGACCACACTCTATCTTAAGACATGCAGAGGTCAGCTGACACACCTTTCATTTATAGCTTCCAGACAACAACCGAAAGGTCAATAATTAGACTCACAGTATAAGCACATGTTTTAACCTAAATGCCCATAATGTTACTCTTCCTGCAACATCAGTGTCTTCCTAGTTATGTTTCCTTATGACTACGTTAATTATTAATTTTTTCTATTTTTTTTCTTATTTTTTTTTCTGGGGGATGGATCAGCTTAATATTGCAGATAGATTGTATCTTCTATCAATGTAATTGTCTGCATCACTTCCAATCCCCCATGTTTTTTATATATATACTCCCCTTTATTACTTTTCAACCCCGCCATCCTTTCCCTACTTGGAGTAAATTAGTGAACATCAATGCCCAGGCCTCTACTTCCGGTCTATACTTACTATCTACACTTTATGGACACAGTTAATTTTACAATAATTCTATTATATATATATATATATATATATATATATATATATATATATATATATATATATATATATATATATATATATATATTTTACTCCTGAACTTCTTCTTTTCTCAACCTCTCCGATCATTTTCATGATGTCCATCCGGTTTGCTTCTATATGCCATATCTTTCTAACTGTGCTCTTTCCCAAAAGCTCCCAACATACAACCTATATACTTATTATGGACACAGTATGCTTACATTATTAGCTATCTATGTTATTATTTGTTGTTATTTGTTATTAGTCCCATCCTTCAACTCTATTCAATACCTCCCATCTATCTCTTAACACCATCCATATAGGATTTCTATTTGCCATATATATTTCAAACGTACTGTGATGTTTTACAAAAGTTCTGAACCTTTCTATTCTCATTGCTTCTACAGATTGTGAATTAAAAATAAACATTTTTGCTAAAAGTATTATACCTTTTTTAAACATTCTGTCAAAAAAATAAAGTTTTTTTGTCAATTAGTATATTTGAATTTAACCACTATATTTGTTGCATTATTTGTTCTGTCGTTTCTGGAGGAATAAATTGAAATTGCAACCAACTTTCTATGGCTTGTTTTTAAGTATTTGTTTGTATGATGTCACTTTAGTTTTATGCAAAGTAAGTACACTGTATGTTCAATCATTTTATATAGTAAAACCTGCAAAAGAGTGAATGTAAAACCAGGGAAAAAATGCACTACCCTCACCAGTGCCCCCCAAAAACCACACAACCCTTCCCTATTTTTGACCACCCCCCACTAAACCTACATGGATGCTAGTAGCAATGGACAAAAATATGACACACAGAGCAGTATATACATAACAGTGGGCTAGCACACTAAGCTAGGCCATGGGCTAGTAGTAGCAGAGAGTATACACAAGGAAGGCTAGCATGCTAGGATAGCAGACCAGAGGCTGTGGGTAGTAGAACATATTATAAACAATTGGGACTATCACGCTAGGATAGTAGGCCAGGGTTAGTAGGCCTCAGGCTTTAGGCCAGAGCTGTGTAAACCCCATGTGTAAACCCCCTCACGCAATGAATTTATTTTATTATTTGTGCTTTCCTTTCTTTTTCTGTTTCCACAGCGAGAGGACTGGCCACCCCTTTTAGGGAGTTTTTCCCTAGCCACGTGCTATTTGTTTTGGGGTTTTCTTCTCAGCACTTCGAGATATTACTTTAAACTTATAAAATATTATTTTTATGTCATACAGGTAGCCGCTAGTGGGGCTAAGGGTTAGCGGTAGCATGCTAGAATGCTAATATGTAAACTAGCAGACATTTTGGATGTGGCTAGCAAGTGACAGGGGCATGATGATGTCATAGGCTGGCCATTTTGGGTGAGGGTGAACAATGACTGGCTGGCAGCCATCTTGACCCAGAGTAACTAATGGGGAGAGATTTTACCTCATGGTCTGAATAGCTAAGACACACATAAATGATGCCATGATGTCCAGATAAACAGAAGTAAGTAAAATGGCTAGTACTCAGGCATGAATTACTACCATATATACAGTGAAATAAGTATGTATAAGCATCTACTAACATAGTAATAAGAACCTATGACATTTACAGATTAACTATACATCAACTGAACTCTGAGGTACTGTAACGCATGAAAAAGAAATTGCACCTTTATAATAAAGCATTGCATGCATATCATGGCATTCTCGTAGAGGCAAAGAGAAGGAGAGGAAAAGCCTTTACAGAAGTTGTACACATGGGGAAGTTTTTTAGTAGCCTAGGGTAATTCTACTTCATTTTACATGACTGGAGACTGGCAGAATATTTTTGAATACCGCACAAATGATCGAAACAGGCTGCTTTGACACTGAGAATCTGAGATCAATGAAAACGACCTTGTCTTGAATCCATTAATAGCCTAGGACTAGGTGTGTGGAGACACGCATTGTGCAATATGAGCGGGGCCGGACTACCGCATTTCAAGTCCCATTTCCTCTGAGAAAATGTAGCAGTTTGAAGCAAGTTTCCTGCTGTTCTACACATTTTGCTATCATATGCTAACAATGTTCGCTCAATAGGCCTATTTGGAAGTTGATAACATATGTTGGTAGCCTACAGCAGACTGACTAGAGTCTTCTCTCTTTTCAGCCATCTCATGAGCCATCTCATGGGGCACACACTGGTTTAATCAACGTTGTTTCAACCAAGGTGGAATATACATTGAATTGACGTCTGTGTCTAGTGGGTTGCTTTCCAACCTGTGTTTTTCCCACGATTGTATTTGAAATAATTGCGAAAGGTCTGTTTTGTCTGCATGCTGTTCACTGACAGATTTGCTGTGCGTTCCTGACTATAGGCTATGCCTAGTTGTTATGCTACACACACTATATAGATGGGCTATTTTTATTACAGAAGCTATTGATCCTTTGTGGCTAAATTATAGCCCTACACATGGTGTACTAGGCTCTTCTGAATGATTTCTGAACAGACAGCAGTAATTCTATAAAATTGGTAATTTATTTTTGTCACGGTTCAGACAGACGACAAGAGGACCACAATTGCGTCACACCAGAAAGTTTATTAAAACTTAAGGGAAAAGGGAAGTAGGGAGTGAGTGAAGGCTCCAGGGGTTATCCCGTCCAATGTGCTGGGTCTGTGCCCCCCCCCAGTGGCAGCGATGCGTCCGATGACGCCGGTGGTTGGTGGTCCAGAAGTCCTGGGGGGAGGAAACACAGACACAACGGGCGGATGAAACAAGGCAGAAGTACAGTTCAAGGGAAATCCAAATACGTTGTAGCAAGGCAGAAGGCTGGTCAGAGTTACCGGGGTCGAAGAGTAGTCAGGAGTCGTAATGGCAGAGAGCAGGTCTGGTTTTCCTGGGGCAGAAGAGTATCCAAGAATCAGGCAGGTCCGGGGGTCACAAAACAAGGGTGAGCCAGAAGCGCGAGCACACAGGTTCCGGTGTGAGCTTTGCAGACGATCTGACAAAGGAGAGCTGAAAGACGGGACTTTAAATACTGGGAGAGGTTAGTGGGTAATGCAGCGCAGCTGGCAGAGTAATTAGAGCCGAGCAGAGCAGGGACAGGTGGAGCTCGTTAGGCTGAGTAGAGAGAGAGAGATGAGCAGAGTGGAAGATAGTGGAAACACATTAAGGTGGTAACCCGGTGGAGTGAGAGGGCTCATGACAGAACCCCCCAAGGGACGGCCCCAGAAGTCCCAAGAGCAACACCACGCCGGGCGGGAGGAGGGGAGCCGGAGGAGGGCTAGAACTCCTCCGAACGGTCCGAGCGAACGCCCTCATCCTCGGAGGAAGCCGGAGGGCCGTGGTCGGGAGATGGGACAGGTCCCGAGACAGGATCAGGCACAGGACAGGAAGCCGAGCGGGCAGGACGGTTAGGGATCCCTCTGGGGCGGCCCCTACGGATTGCAGGTTGATCAGGATGCCGTTGGTGGAAGGCGGTGATGAGAGTCCTATCCACAATCCGACTAGCTGGCACCCAGGTCCTTTCCTCAGGTCCATAGCCCTCCCAGTCAATGAGGTACTGGAGACCCCTACCCCTCCGTCTGGACCGAAGCAGGCGGCGGACGGTGTAAACCAGACCACCATCGACGAGCCGTGGAGGAGGAGGACAAGGCGCAGCAGGGACCAGCGGACTCTCATGAATGGGCTTAATCTTAGACACATGGAAAGTGGGGTGCACCCTCATGGAATTAGGCAGTTGGAGCCGGACAGCAGTTGGGCTAATCACTCTTATGATAGGGAATGGGCCAATGAACCGAGGTGCCAACTTCTGCGACTCCACCCTGAGTGGCAGGTTCCTTGACGACAACCACACCCTTTGACCAACATGGTAGGTGGGAGCAGGGATTCTCCGACGGTGGGCCCCGGTAGTGTAGCTGGCAACGGATCTGAGAAGTGTGGCTCGGGCCTGTGACCAGGTGCGGCGACATCGACGGGCAAACGCAAGTGCAGATGGGCAAGTAACCTCCCCTTCCTGACTGGCAAATAGAGGAGGCTGGTATCCATAAACACATTGGAAAGGGGACATACCGATGGCAGAGCAGGTCAGAGAATTGTGTGCGTACTCCACCCATGTCAATTGCTGCGACCAGGAGTGGGGGTTGCGTGAAGTCATGCATCGCAGTGCCTTCTCGAGCTCCTGATTTGCCCGCTCTGACTGCCCATTGGATTGGGGATGGAATCCGGAAGTCAGACTGACTGTGGCTCCCAGCAGGTGACAGAACTCCTTCCAAAAAGCGGAGGAGAATTGTGGACCACGGTCAGAAACTACATCCTTTGGCAGTCCGTGGATCCGGAAGACGTGTTCCAGGACCACCTGGGCGGTCTCCTTGGCGGTTGGGAGCTTGGGGAGGGGAATGAAGTGTGCCATCTTGCTGAATCGGTCAACTATGGTGAGAATGACGGTCTTGCCCCTTGAAGGGGGGCAGCCCCGTGACAAAGTCAAGGGCGATGTGAGACCAGGGACGTCTGGGCACAGGCAGGGGCTGCAGCAATCCGGCTGGGGGCTGGCAGGACGACTTGTGTTGGTTGCAGATGGGGCAGGCTTGGACGAATTCCCGTACATCCTTTCTCAGAGCGGGCCACCAGAACCTCTGGGCGAGCAGGTTGTAAGTGCGGGTGGAGCCAGGGTGACAAGCTAGGCGGGAGTCATGTCCCCACTGAACGACCTGGGACCTTAGGTTTTCGGGGACAAAAAGGCGGTCAGCTGGGCAAGTGCTGGGACCGGGCTGGTTACGGAGAGCTTCCAGCACCTGTTCCTCAACAGCCCAGGTCAGAGCTGCTACGATGCAGGGACTTGGCAGAATCGACACAGGATCCTTGGAGGGGTTGTCATCCTTCTGGAATTGACGGGAGAGGGCGTCTGGCTTGGTGTTGCGTGATCCAGGCCGGTATGACAGAGTGAAATTAAACCTGGTGAAGAACAGGGCCCAGCGGGACTGCCTGGAGTTCAACCGTTTGGCCGTGCGGATGTACTCCAAGTTCTTATGATCGGTCCAAACGAGAAATGGAATGGTGGACCCCTCCAGCCAGTGACGCCACTCCTCCAAGGCAAGCTTCACAGCCAGCAGCTCTCGGTTCCCTATGTCGTAATTGCACTCAGAGGGGGACAACCGACGTGAGAAAAAGGCACAGGGATGGAGCTTCCTATCCTCCGCAGCCCACTGAGAAATCACAGCACCAACTCCCACATCCGAGGCGTCCACCTCCACAATGAATTGCCGGTCCACGTCAGGCATCTGGAGGATGGGAGCGGAGGTGAACCTTACCTTGAGGGTACTGAAGGCCTTGTCGGCTGCTGGGGTCCAGGTGAAGGGTTGCTTGGTGCTGGTTAGAGCAGTGAGAGGGGCAGCAACGGTACTGTAGTTCCGGATAAACTTTCTATAGAAGTTAGCAAACCCCAGAAACTGTTGCAGCTTCTTTCTGTTCTCCGGAACTGGCCATGACGTGACTGCTGATACTTTGGCAGGATCCATTTGGATACTTCCCTCTGCCACTATGTACCCCAGGAAGGCCACTGTCTTGACGTGAAACTCACATTTCTCTGCCTTGGCGTAGAGGGAATTCTCCAGAAGACGATGAAGGACTTGCTGGACATGGCGGGTGTGTTCAGACAGGTTTCTGGAGTAGATTAAGATGTCATCCAGGTAAACGAAGACAAACTTGTTTAACATGTCCCGCAGTACATCATTCACTAGAGCCTGGAACACAGCAGGAGCATTGGTGAGGCCAAAAGGCATAACCAGATACTCGTAGTGGCCTGTTGGTGTATTGAATGCGGTCTTCCATTCATCTCCCTCCCGGATCCGCACTAGGTGGTAAGCGTTTCTGAGATCCAACTTGGTAAAAACAGTGGCTCCCTGGAGCAACTCAAAAGCAGAGGTGAGCAGAGGGAGAGGGTAACGGTTTTTCACTGTGATGTCGTTGAGTCCCCTGTAGTCGATGCAGGGGCGAAGAGATCCGTCCCTCTTCCCCCACAAAGAAGAAGCCAGCACCAGCCGGAGATGAAGATGAACGGATCAATCCTGTGGACAGAGAGTCATTGATGTAGTCCTCCATGGACCTTCTTTCAGGAGCAGACAACGAATAAAGACGGCCCCTTGGAGGGGCTGTTCCAGGGAGGAGGTCGATGGCACAGTCGTACGGTCGGTGAGGGGGCAGAGATGTGGCTCTTGCTTTGTTAAACACTTCTCTGAGACCATGGTAGCATTCTGGGACATGGGAGAGGTCAGGGGCGGAGTTAGTAGGTACTGGCCGAGGGGGTAGTGCGGCAGCAAGCAGGCAGGTTCGGTGGCAGTCCTCTCCCCACTCCCTGATCACCCCGGTCACCCAGTCGAGCTGAGGGTTGTGCCGGGGCGGAGCCATGGGTAACCCAGGATGAGGGGTTGGCCTGGAGAGGGGAGCAGGTGAAACTGGATAGTCTCTTGATGGTTTCCGGACAGACCCATCAAGACCGGGGCCGTGACATGAGTGACCGATCTGAGTAAGTGTCCGTCCAGTGCCCGGGCAGGAATAGGAGGTGTCAAACGGAGGTTCTCCAGTCCCAGTTGGCGTGCCAGCTTGATGTCCATTATGTTGGCTTCGGCGCCAGAATCCACCAGAGCAGCCAGGGTGTGAGTAGAGTCAGAGAGGCGGAGGTTTGAGGTGAAGCGGCGCTGGCGCTCTGCAGGAGTGAGAGAGGCTCGCCCAATCTCCATAGGCTCAGACTGATCAAGCTGACTTGGGTGAGTGGCAGTAGCTGACAGGAGCCCAGTCGGATCTCTCCGAATGCCGGTAGTTGGTGGACCTTGGCGCCCCCTCTCACGACGACGGGTCTGTATCCTTCTGTCGATCCGGACAGTCAGTGCGATGGCTTCATCAAGAGTGGAAGGCAGTTCATGGGAGACCAACTCGTCCCTTGATATAGTCAGCCAAGCTATGGAAGAACGCGTCCACCAACGATGGTGTGTTCCAAGAACTTCGTCTTGCCAGGGTTCGGAAGTCGATGGAATGGTCTGCGACTGTACGTCTGCCTTGTCGAATACTGAACAGTTCACGAGACGCCTCTGCGGTTGGTGAATCCAGGTCAAACACCTTCAGCATCTCCTCAGCAAACAGGTCGAAGGTTGCACATGCGGGGGGTTTGACGTTCGAACTCTGCTGTTCCCCAGAGTCGAGCTCGGCCCGTCAGGTGAGTGATGGCATACCCGACCCTAGCCCCCTCCGTGGCGAAGGTCCTTGGCTGCAAGGAGAACTGAAGTCGGCAGCTAGTCAGGAATGGCCGGACCTGGGTAGAATCGCCGTTGAACCGCTCGGGGTTTCCAATCTTGGGTTCCGGGGCAGCGGCTGAAATGACCGGGGCAGGTAACTCGGAGGCAGGGCTGGTGGGCAGACTGGCTGGGGTAAGGTTGGTGAGGAGTTGGATGATCCTGGCGAGTTGTTGTTGCTGCTGCTGGGACTGCTGCTGGTGCTGCTGGAACTGCTGATGCTGTTGGTGGCCGACCTGAAGCAGAGAGGTGATGTCGCCGCTCATGCGACCTAGCTCTCTCTCAGTGTGTTCCAGGCGTAGCATGGCGGTGGGTTGCTCAGGTTCTTCGGTTTCCATGTCGGGGAAGTGTGCGCTGAGTCCATGATGGTCAGATCGTACTGTCACGGTTCAGACAGACGACAAGAGGACCACAATTGCGTCACACCAGAAAGTTTATTAAAACTTAAGGGAAAAGGGAAGTAGGGAGTGAGTGAAGGCTCCAGGGGTTATCCCGTCCAATGTGCTGGGTCTGTGCCCCCCAGTGGCAGCGATGCGTCCGATGACGCCGGTGGTTGGTGGTCCAGAAGTCCTGGGGGGAGGAAACACAGACACAACGGGGCGGATGAAACAAGGCAGAAGTACAGTTCAAGGGAAATCCAAATACGTTGTAGCAAGGCAGAAGGCTGGTCAGAGTTACCGGGGTCGAAGAGTAGTCAGGAGTCGTAATGGCAGAGAGCAGGTCTGGTTTTCCTGGGGCAGAAGAGTATCCAAGAATCAGGCAGGTCCGGGGTCACAAAACAAGGGTGAGCCAGAAGCGCGAGCACACAGGTTCCGGGTGTGAGCTTTGCAGACGATCTGACAAAGGAGAGCTGAAAGACGGGACTTTAAATACTGGGAGAGGTTAGTGGGTAATGCAGCGCAGCTGGCAGAGTAATTAGAGCCGAGCAGAGCAGGGACAGGTGGAGCTCGTTAGGCTGAGTAGAGAGAGAGAGATGAGCAGAGTGGAAGATAGTGGAAACACATTAAGGTGGTAACCCGGTGGAGTGAGAGGGCTCATGACAATTTTAATTGATCAGGGGTGTCTGGGGTGCTGCAGCATCTCCAGCAACCTTCCCACGGCTATGATTCTATAAGGAAATAAATAAATAATGAATTGCTGCTACACATAGGCTATCAGCCAACCAGAGCAAATATTGATGATGATGTAGCATAAATCAAATGTGTTAATCAAATCTTATGCTGCTGTGGCAGTACTGTTGATATTTAAACAGTAGCTCGCTACACACACTTGACCGGTTGCATCTCAAACCATGCATGTTTGGATACTGGGCATGCGCAATCTCCATACCCTGCAGGGCAGACTCGGATAATGGCACAACCGAGTGCACGTGAGCTTCATACCGGGCAGACCAACGGACGGGGTAGGGGCAGTAGCGGTGTGTGGTTAAAATCACTGGGGAAAACTAAATATGATGTGGCTTTTGATGGTTCTAATTTCTGTCTGTGTGTGTGTGTGTGTGTGTGCGCGCGCTTGTTCTTACAAGTAGAAAAATATGTTGACTCACCCTACTTGTAGAGAAACACCAAGGCCATCCTCCTCTCTTTCATGTTGAGGAAACAGTCTATCACTCTGTCATACAGTACACGTTCTTATGTTTTGTTGTCCTAGGTCACCTGGCTAAAAGGCTTGCTCGCTAGCCTAACTTCATTCATGGGCAACGTTAGCTAGTTAACATTAGCCTTCTACATCTAGCTACGTACTGAACTTCCATCCTCTCAGACCAGGGGCACAACATTGTATGAATAAATGGTTGGATCAGAATCGCCGTTATAATCTTTTGTAGTTGTATTCATTATGGATCCCCATTAGCTGTTGCCAAGGCAGCAGCTACTCTTCCTTGGGTCCAGCAAAATTAAGGCAGTTATACATTTTAAAAACATTACAATACATTTAGAACAGATTTCACAACAAGTGTGTGCCCTCGGGCCTCTCTCTACTCTACTACCACATATCTATAACACAAAATCCATGTGTACGTGTGTATAGTGCGTATGTTATCGTGTGTTTGTATGCATGTGTCTATGTTTGTGTTGCTTCACAGTCCCTTCTGTTCCATAAGGTGTATTTTTATCTGTTTTTTTTATCTAATTTTACTGCTGTCATGAGTTACTTGATGTGGAATAGAGTTCCATGTAGTCATGGCTCTATGTAGTACTGTATGAAAAGTGTATGCACTAACTGTAAGTCGCTCTGGATAAGAGCGTCTGTTAAATTACTAAAATGTAAAATGTACAAATGTACTGTGCGCCTCCCATAGTCTGTTTTTGACTTGGGGACTGTGAATCCCTCTTTCTGGCACCTGACCACACGACTGAACAGTACTCCAGGTGCGACAAAACTTGGGCCTTTATGACCTGCCTTGTTGATAGTGCTGTTAAGAATGCAGAGCAGCGCTTTATTATAGACAGACTTCTCCCCATCTTAGCTACTGTTGTATCAATATGTTTTGACCATGACAGTTTACAATCCAGGGGTTACTCCAAGCAATTTAGTCTCCTCAACTTGCTCAATTTCCACATTATTCATTACAAGATTTAGTTTAGGTATAGGGTTTAGTAAAGGATTTGTCCCAAATACAAAGCTTTTAGTTTTTGAAATATTTTGTTGGAGAGGCTTCCATTAAAGAACACCCTCTGTGTTCTGTTAGACAGGAAACTCTTTATCCACAATATAGCAGGGAGTGTAAAGCCAGAACACATACAGTTTTTCCAGCAACAGACTATGATCGATAATGTCAAAGGCCACACTAAAGTCTAACAAAACAGCCCCCACAAGCTTTTTATAATCAATTTCTCTCAGCCAATCATCAGTCATTTGTGTAAGTGCTGTGCTTGTTGAATGTCCTTCCCTATAAGCGTGCTGAAAGTCTGTTGTCAATTTGTTGAAAGTGAAATAGCATTTTATCTGATCAAACACAATTTTTCCCAAACGTTTACTAATGGTTGGTAACAGGCTGATTTGTTGGCTATTTGAGCCATTTAAGGGGGCTTTACTATTCTTAGGTAGGGAAATAACTTTTGCTTCCCTCCAGTCCTGAGGGCACACACTTTCTAGTAGGCTTAAATTGAAGATATGGCAAATAGGAGTGGCAATATCGTCCGCTATTATCCTCAGTATTTTTCCATCCAAGTTGTCAGACCCCGGTGGCTTGTCATTGTTGATCGACAATAACACATTTTTCACCTCTTCCACACTTACCTTACGGAATTCAAAATTACAATGCTTGTCTTTCATAATTTGGTCAGATATACTTGGATGTGAAGTGTCAGCGTTTGTTGCTGGCATGTCATGCCTAAGTTAATCATATGCCAGTACGCAGAATGAAGTAAATCCCTATCTCCATCCATGGCTAATTTAGGATAGTGCCAACAAAAGGGCACTTGGTAAGTGGGAGGACAAAGGGGCAGGTGCTTGGGCACAGGTAGACCCATATCTGTGCACATGCCAATCTCTCTGCAACATTAAGCTCAACTAAAGAAACAGGCAGGAAAGGGGCCTGTTACCCCACCAGATAGGGCCTGTGATTGGCTGACCCCTGTCAGTTGAGTTGCTCAGCAGAGTTGCCCCTAGCAACGGAATGTTCCAGGAGCAAGGGTGTGAAAGTTGGGGGGCAGAGTAGCTGTAAACAATGGAAATTCCATCCCCCCCATTACCTCTGCTCTATGCTAGTGGAAAGTGTCTCATAGCTAGTGTCTTTGAATGGAGGCTAAGAGAGGGGATTTTCTACAGTAACTGACTAATAAATGTCAATTGGTATTCACAGAACATTTTCAACGATTACCATTTTTTTTTGCGATTTCCTTTTTGGATCCTACCATGGCTGAGCTCATGTTCAATACAATAGATTTCATTATAATCTTTGTAATATAATGTCTTACCTTGTGCTGCTGCTTTGGCCACCAGAACTAAAATTACCAAGGGGATCATTTATTTTCTGCCTGCACAAGAAGAGTGAATTAAGCTACAGGATCAATGTAAAAATGTATACATTGCATTTTATGATGCACTATAAATGAAAGACAGGCTTGTTGACAAGACAACTTACTGGCGTGTCAGGAAGAGAACACTTCTTTATGTCACACGTTGCTTGGTGTGAACGTCCAACCACAAGTACCTGTTTGCAAAAACAGAAGTTGTAACTTATTACACATTGTGAGTTATCGTTCACTACCATTTTCCTGCATGTAGTTTGATGAGAACAAGGGATTTTTGGACCATCTGTAAGTGTCAGCAGCACTGAAGCAGGAAGAGGAATAGTAATACTGTAATATCTGATATCTGACATAGCAATATATTAGAAATATAAGTGTATGATTTCAGAAAAAACGATCGTCTTCCTCAATTATCTGTTGTGGGTCATCACATTCAATCATCTTATTATTACACAGATACATTTTCACAGGGAGACATTGACTGGTTCAAAAGGACTGATTCAATTAAATATTGTGCACTTTGTAGTTTCACATTCAAACTGCCCAATACTTTACATTGATGGTGCTCTCTGATGTGTCACCGGGGGTCCTCACACCTCCATAACAGATCATACAAAAGTCATTACATTGTCGAGTAAACATCTTAAAAATATGATTTAACCCATTGTCTTAAAAAGTTAAATTTTGTCAACTTAACTTGATTTCTTAAGTTTCCACAACTTTGTTTCATACATACAACTAAATACAGTTTTGTCTTATCTTTCATTCTCTTACCAATATAATTGTTTTGAATTATCACTGCAACAATATATGTAAGAAATCACACATGAATAGCTCTAAATACTTTAAACAATGTAAAAGATAGTTTATTTATTTACAGCCCCTCATTAACAATATATTATATAACAATTGTAAATGAGTATTTGAACACAAATAAACATTGGTACAACAACATGGATGCCTCAAAAGAAAGAAAGCATTACATTTACAGTATGATATTGCAGCTCAGTTTGAAGGAAATGTTCACAATTCAAAATTAGATTATTATTTATGTTAACAAACTCAAAACTACATGCAGTGCATCTTCCTTGCATTCGTTGCACGATGCATGATGTCATCTTGTTGTGTTGATTTGGCACTAGTCTTTAAGTTTGATGGTCTGTCTGATCTACTCAATCAATGCATCCACATAATGTTCAGTCAACCCTTGTCTTATATCTGCTTTATAAAGCTACATGTGGATAAAATGTCTACCCTTGTGTCTATGGGCTGGCTGCCACATCCGGGTTCACAGCCATTTTGATCTGTCCATACTCCACCATCTCTGTGGCTGGGGGCCTCTGCTTCCTTGCTGGATTTCTTTGCTTGCCTATTTTCACAACAGTGTATACAACACCCTCATAACCGTTTTCTGAAAAATGAAAGGAAAGCTGTTGTACAATCTGGACATGAAACAAAATGTCATGTTTATTCAACATTTCAAATGTACGTTCTGGACGAGAAACTAAATTACTTTTTACATTTTACCTGAAGTATCAAATCTGGATCTTCGTTTCTTGCATAGATGGTTAATACCGACAAACAGTGCAAGAAGTAATGTGAAAGTTCCAACAGTCAGAGCCACTGGCACAGCTACAAAAGGAAACTGGGAAGAGACAACTAGAAAGAAAACATCAGTACACAACACTTGTTGACCATGCAAATGAAACAGAGTTGTACTCTTAATTCAAAAAGTGGGAATGAAGTCAACTGTCCTGAGATTACCTGGGCAGGCCAAGGGGAGATCAATAGTAGAGTTGCTGCTGCTAACATTATTCTGAACCATACAGGTCAGGGTTCCTGTCACATCACTCTTCAACGTGATGACAAAGTTCTGGTAGTGGTCATAGGCTACACTCCTGGTCAGATTCTGGCCGTTCAGGGTCCAGCTGTACTGAAGACCATCTCCCTCTGAAGAACATGTGACCACGGTCTCTCCATGAGGCAGACAGAGGTGAGACAACACTGGCTCTGACACCGGGGCTGACAGACACAAACACAAGAGATCACTCAAATACCCTACCTCTGATTCATGCAAACATTATATCTAAAGTATTGTATGATGTAACAATATACTCTCTGTGTTGTACTACTGCTGCCAAGTCCTACATTATAAACCTATTGAAGTACTGACACCCTGGCGACCTTTCAGAAATCTCCCTCACCAGGAAAAGGATGCGTGAAGTATTTAGGTCGAATAAAAAAAAAAAAAGGTTCCTACCTTGTATCACCAGTAGCATGTTGACTCTGAGCATCATTGTTCCCTCTGAATTATGTATTTCCAATTGGTAATCTCCAGAGTCGTCCTCTATAACTCTGTCCAGTCTGAATGTTCCATCATTAATGAACTGAGAGCGATTCATATAATCCTGAGGCAATTTAGATCTCCAGTCTTCTCCAGTTTTGAAGTTTAGAACACGTTTATCACCTTTCTTCAAGCTTATTTGGTCATTGCTAATGTGTGAACCAAGGTGTAAGGACAATGATTCTCCCAAAGCCCCATAGCATTGGTGAGTTCCATTCTCTTGAGAGAGATTACAGACCATGGCACTAACTGTGGAGCAATGATCTTAGGTCAGTATGTAAGTGTATGTCTGTTTTGCATAAATGTAAGTCTGAAGGTGCATTCAAGTGGAAATATTTCTTAATGAAAATATAACAAAAGCACAATACAATATAATCACATTCATGCAATGCAAATATTTTATATATCTCAGTTTTAATTATTTATTTAACACTTGTTTTCAGTGGACCCACTCTTATAGATTTGGGCTTTTTTTGGGCTTTTTTTTATTTATTTTTACATTTGGTAAGTATAGAAGCAAATAAATGTAAAATTGAATTAGCAGAACATGTTCAACAATTAGCATCATTGTTGTTAGTGTCTTATTAAGTCTTGGCTAGGCCTTATACTCTGTTCTGTGTTATATCATGTCTCACCTTGTGCTGCTGCTGCTGTCACCACCAGAACTATAGTAATCAGAGGATCCATTTCTCTTCAGCCTGCACAAGAGGAGTGACAGTTAGCAGAAGTCTCACAGGAGCAGTACCATCAAAACTGTGTGAATTTATGTGAACGGATCATAATGTGCTGATATTCTCCAAATGAAAGAGAAGCTTGTAGACAAGAAAGCGTGCTTGTTTGTCAGGGTGACAGACTTTGACACTTTTGTAAGCAGTGCATGCCTGGTGTGAACAGCAAACCACAAGTATACTGTGCCCGCTTGCAAACAGTATAATTTATTCCAGTTAACTTGTTGTTAGGCATTTACTACCATATTATTTAATGAGGACTGTCCACAGGTGAGATGGATGAGCAGTGAAAATTGTATATCTAAAACATAACCCAAGGATCGCAATTAAAAGGTCACTAACTTGAACCCTTATTTACTGCAATGGAATAAACATAGTAAAAAGCATGAAACTATTATTGAAGTTTTTATTTTAGCAAACGTTTTCTTACTTACTTTTTTTTAAAATCTGCAATGTTGATTAAGGGCTTGTAAGTAAGCATTTCCACGGTAAGGTTGTATTCGATGCTTAAGTGACAAATCAAATTGTATTAGATTTTTGAGTTGATTAAATTCTTTGATCCATTACAACCATTATCAATATCATTGTAGAGATCCTGACAATAGGTCCTAATGTTGTTTGTTTTTTGGGTAAAAAAATAATAGTAAAATATAAAAACTCATTAACTTTTACCGTTTTTTGTTGTTGTAAAGATTGGTTTTATTAGTAATGGTACCTTTGGGATGGTTAATACGTTATGGACCAGTTTCCCGGACAGAGATGAAGTCTAGTCCTCAACTAAAAAACATGATCAATAAAGAATGTCTATTGAATTGGCATTTTAGTCCAGGACTGGTGTTTCCGGCAAACCAGCAAAGCATTCATATACAATGTGTTCAACCATATAATTTACCATTATATTAACAAAATATGATCAATTGCATGCAATTTATTGTAGCCTGGAACCTACATTATCATAAATTAATTGTAAAAAGACTGGTCGTTTCCTCAAGTATCAATCAACATATATAACTCTTGCAGTAACCTTAAAACTAATTTAATAAAGAAAAAACATATAAATAAACTGACCAGATTCACTCACCAAAGTCGAAATTGCAGCAATCTAAAGTCCAGATTTCCTGGAGAAAAAGAACTAAATGTATTTACTGTAGTAAAGTATTATGCTCTTCACATAGCTTTCATCTCATCTCAGTCCTCTCTTCAACAGTGTGAAAACTATTTGAACAACAGTTTGTGATGTTTGACATCCACTCACACTAGCCAGTTGACTAGACTATCAACGTGGTCTCAGAGAATTTCATATTACTCTGCATGTAAATCAGAGACACTCATTTAGTATGATATGTTACGTATCATATGGTATGTATACATTTTTGGATCTTCAGCACCCATTTCATATGATATGTTATGAATTTGCAAAACTTATAATATGTTAAGAATTTATAAAACATACAATATGTTACGAATTTGAAGAAAGTATTATGTGTTACTGATTCTAGCTAGCTGCTAACGTTAGCTAGGCTAGGGGTTAGGGTTAGGGGTTAGGGTTAAGGTTAGGGTTAGGGTTAGGGGAAGGGTTAACTTAAAGGGTTAATGTTAGGGGAAGGGTTAGGTAACATGCTAAGTAGGTGCAAAGTAGCTACATAGTAGTAAGT
Source organism: Coregonus clupeaformis (assembly GCF_020615455.1). Lineage (NCBI taxonomy): Eukaryota > Metazoa > Chordata > Actinopteri > Salmoniformes > Salmonidae > Coregonus > Coregonus clupeaformis. Next base: position 2,768 of record NW_025535663.1, on the reverse strand, counting down.
AGTTGAAAAGTTTCTAATTAACAAAAATTGTAACGTTGTCTGTGATGAGATTTGAGATCCGTGATGAGATTCGAACTCGCAACCCATCCACCCCGACCAACTACCCTACTTAAATGTTTTGCCTTAAGTAACCATCTGTTTTATGTAACCATGCCAAACGTAACATATACAAATAAATGGAGTGTCTTGGATTTACATACAGATTAATACGAAATACTCTGAGACCGTGTTGCAACCATTGTCAAATTGTGGCGCCTGTATCTCTTAAGGCATTGGGCAGCTTCCACACAGTTTATGTATAGCTTCCACACAAGAACATAAAAGTCAGTCTAGACGTAAAAGCAGATCTAAAAATGTAAATATATGTCCATTACTACTAATTAGTAATGTCCTCTTAAGTAAGGTATCTTGAGGACTATTTTGTTTAGACAAACACAAATGAAACAAAACACAAATGAAACTAGTTTAATGCAAATTAACAATACAACTTAATGCAAGCCTATGCCAAGTTCAAAGTTAGGTTTTGTGGTATCCCTGACTTTTGGAGAAGAAAAAGCGGAATACTGTTAGTTTACACACTCACCGGACAGTTTATTAGGTACACCACCCCCTGTTCATGATACTGGATCGCTCCTACAGACAGTGACTCACGTGGCCATGGCTTGCTATATAAAGCAGGCAGACAGGCATTGAGGCATTCAGTTACTGTCCGATTGAAAATCAGAATGGGCAAAACAAGTGACCTAAGCGACTTTGATCTGGTATAATCGTCGGTGCCATGCACGCCGGATCCAGTATCTCAGAAACGGCCGCCCTCTTGGGCTTTTTATGAACGGCAGTGTCTAGGGTTTTACAGAGAATGTTGCGACAAACCAAAAATATCCAGTCAGCGGCAGTCCTGTGGGCGAAAACAGAGCTTGATGAGAGAGGTCGAAGGAGAATGGCAAAAATCATTTGTGCAAGCTAACAGGAGGGCTACAAACTGGCAAATAACGGCGCAGTACAACAGTGGTGTGTCGGAACGGCATATCGGAATGGACAACTTGTCGAACCTTGTCACGGATTAGCTATTGCAGCAGACGACCACACCGGGTCCCACTCCTATCAGCTAAAAACAAGACGAAGCGTCTCCAGTGGCCACGCGATCAACACTGGACAATTGAGGAGTGAAAAAAAATTGCCTGGAACATGACAGCGAGTTCAGTTTACTTGAGTGGCCTGCACAGTCACCCAGACCTCAACCCAATAGAGCATATTTGAGATGAGATGGAACGGGCTGTTCGCACCATGAATGTACCATTGTACAATCTGCAGCACCTGCTTGATGCCATCTCGTCAGCATGGACCAACATCCCAGTGGAACTTTTCCGACAACTGGTAGAATGCCCCAAATAATTCAGGCTGTTTTGGAGGCAAAGTGGGGTCCGACCCCATACTAAATGGGTGTACCTAACAAACTGGCCAGTGAGTGAAGGTAACTCCTATAGATATATGTATGTGTGTTTGTTTATATGTCTGTATGTATACTGAACAAAAATATAAATGTGGAGGTCCTGGGTGTGGAGGTCCTGGGCTGGCGTGGTTACACGTGGTCTGGTCTTCGGTTGTGAGGCCGGTTCGACGTACTGCCAAATTCTCTAAAAGGGCATTGGAGGCAGCTTATGGTAGAGAAATGAACATTAAATTCTCTGGCAACAGCTCTGGTGGACATTCCTGCAGTCAGCATACCAATTGCACGCTCCCTCAAAATTTGAGACATCTGTGGCATTGTGTTGTGTGACAAAACTGCACATTTCAAAGTGGCCTGTTATTGTCCCCAGCAAAGGTACATCTGTGTAATGATCATGCTGTTTAATCAGCTTCTTGATATGCCACACCTGTCACGTGGATGGATTATATTGGCAAAGGAGAAATGCTCACTATCAGGGATGTAAACAAATTTGTGCACAAAATATGAGAGAAATAAGCTTTCTGTGTGCATGGAAAATATCAGATTTTTTACTTCAGCTCATGAAACATGGGACCAACACTTTACAGGTTGTGTTTATATTTTTGTTCAGTGTATATATATTTTTATGTAGATTATTATACAGACTTTGTGGATTACAGATTTAATTACATGCTTTAATTATGATTTTTTATACACCATCACAGTTCTTAATGACTTGTTCAGTGTTAGATGTGCAGTCCTATACACAACAACGACTAGTCACTAATATATACATGTAATACCAAGATGTTCTACTTGATGGTGTTTCATTCAAGACAACATTAACTTTCCTCTAGCTGTCAATACAGGAAGGAAATCAGATACTGTAGGCATTAACATGAAAACAGAGTGGGAGGAGCACCAAAGTGCCATCTCTCAGAAGTGGTTTCATGAAACTCGCCATGCTCAATGGATGGAGCAATTTGAAGAGAAATGCCATACTGCTTTGAGGAAATAGATCTCACTCAATGGCCTTTTTACATTTTACATTTTAGTCATTTAGCAGACGCTCTTATCCAGAGTGACTTACAGTTAGTGCATTAATCTTCAGATAGCTAGGTGGGACAACCACATATCACAGCCATAGTAAGTTATTTCTTCTTCAATAAAGTAGCTAACAGCAAAGTCAGAGCTAGTAAGGGGGAAAATAGTCAAGTGTGATTGACCAACAGTCAGCCATTTAATCAATTAAACCTGTGAGGGGAAGTATGGTTTCCTCTGTTGTCTACATTAAATGTGCTCTTGAGGCGCCATGATCATGTGGTAGTGGATTATCAAT